>NC_079196.1:6156561-6319061 GCF_029499605.1 Hyla sarda | reverse complement strand
ATACAAGAATATAACTACTATAATACTGCCCCTATATACAAGAATATAACTACTATAATACTGCTCCTATATACAAGAATATAACTACTATAATACTGCTCCTTTATCCAAGAATATAACTACTATAATACTGCCCCCTATATACAAGAATATAACTACTATAATACTGCTCCTATATACAAGAATATAACTACTATAATACTGCTCCTATATACAAGAATATAACTACTATAATACTGCCCCTATATACAAGAATATAACTACTATAATACTGCTCCTATATACAAGAATATAACTACAATAATACTGCTCCTATATACAAGAATATAACTACTATAATACTGCTCCTATATACAAGAATATAACTACTATAATACTGCTCCTATATACAAGAATATAACTATTATAATACTGCTCCTATATACAAGAATATTACTACTATAATATTGCTCCTATATACAAGAATATAACTACAATAATACTGCTCCTAAATACAAGAATATATCTACTATAATACTACTCCTATATTCAAGAATATAACTACAATAATACTGCTCCTATATACAAGAATATATCTACTATAATACTGCTCCTATATACAAGACTATAACTACTATAATACTGCTCCTATATACAAGAATATAACTACTATAATACTGCTCCTATATACAAGAATATAACTACTATAATACTGCTCCTATATACAAGAATATAACTACTATAATACTGTTCCTATATACAAGAATATAACTACTATAATACTGCCCCCATATACAAGAATATAACTACTATAATACTGCTCCTTTATCCAAGAATATAACTACTATAATACTGCCCCCTATATACAAGAATATATCTACTATAATACTGCTCCTATATACAAGAATATAACTACTATAATACTGCTCCTATATACAAGAATATAACTACTATAATACTGCTCCTATATACAAGAATATAACTACTATAATACTGATCCTATATACAAGCATACAACTACTATAATACTACTCCGATACACAAGAATATAACTACTATAATACTGCTCCTATATACAAGAATATATCTATTATAATACTGCCCCTATATACAAGAATATAACTACTATAATACTGCCTCCTATATACAAGAATATAACTACTATAATACTGCCCCTATATACAAGAATATAACTACTATAATACTGCCCCCTATATACAAGAATATAACTACTATAATACTGCTCCTATATACAAGAATATAACTACTATAATACTGCTCCTATATACAAGAATATAACTACTATAATACTGCTCCTATGTACAAGAATATAACTACTATAATACTGCCTCCTGTATACAAGAATATAACTACTATAATACTGCTTCTATATATCAGAATATAACTACTATAATACTGCCTCCTATATACAAGAATATAACTACTATAATACTGCTCCTATATACAAGAATATAACTTCTATAATACTGCTCCTATATACAAGAATATAACTACTATAATACTGATCCTATATACAAGAATATAACTACTATAATACTGCTCCTATATACAAGAATATAACTACTATAATACTGATCCTATATACAAGAATATAACTTCTATAATACTGCTCCTATATACAAGAATATAACTACTATAATACTGCTCCTATATACAAGAATATAACTACTATAATACTGCTCCTATATACAAGAATATAACTACTATAATACTGCCTCCTATATACAAGAATATAACTACTATAATACTGCTCCTATATACAAGAATATAACTACTATAATACTGCTCCTATATACAAGAATATAACTACTATAATACTGCTCCTATATACAAGGATATAACTACTATAATACTGCTCCTATATACAAGAATATAACTACTATAATACTGCTCCTATATACAAGAATATAACTACTATAATACTGCTCCTATATACAAGAATATAACTAGAGATTAGCTTGGCTTGCACAGTGAAACACGTTGCATGTTGGTGAACAAAGTTTCTCACCTTCACAGCTGTTGATGTTCTGCTCGTGGTCAGCGCCGTTTGAATTCCTGTTTTCCCTCTTTTTTCTGGTTACTTTACCTCCATTATTCCCACACACGAGGATCTTTTCTATTACATATGAGTGCTCCATTGTTGTGGTGTATGTAGCTACACGACTTGATCCGGAAGCGATTTTCATTATTTCCCCTGCCGTTGTACGTATTTTTCTTTGGAGCGCCTTCTGTTCCTGTTTTAGACCGAAGGGATAAGGTTATGTAGCTGAGCAGGCTTGGCGGCACTATTTATGTCTGTATAATGTAGTATGTTTAGTATATGTCTTAGGCTGGGTTCACACCATGTTTTTTCCATACTGTTTTCAATCAGTTTTTCCAAAGAAAACTGTATGGCAAAAAAAAAAGGATGGAACCGTATGGGAAAAAGTAAACCATTTGTGTTTTTAAACCATATACTGTTTTTAAAAGTGCAAACGGTTCCATCGATTTTTATTTTTTTTTAAAACATAAGTTTTCCATTTTTAATGGAAGGGATGTTGGGTGGGGACTTTAGGATGCAAATGCGCATGTGCAAAGTAAAAACCGTATATGGTTTCCCGTATGGAACTGTATACATGTGCGTTTCCCATTGACGTCCATGTAAAAAAAAAAAAAGTTCACAAAACCGTAGTATATTTAGTATGTGTTGTGCAGTGTATGTATAGTGTCATATGTTTAGTATGTGTTGTGCAGTGTATGTATAGTGTAGTATGTTTAGTATGTGTCGTACAGTATATGTATAGTGTAGTATGTTTAGTATATGTCGTACAGTGTATGTATAGTGTCATATGTTTAGTATGTGTTGTGCAGTGTATGTATAGTGTAGTATGTTTAGTATGTGTTGTGCAGTGTATGTATAGTGTCATATGTCTAGTATGTGTCGTACAGTGTATGTATAGTGTAGTATGTTTAGTATGTGTCGTACAGTGTATGTATAGTGTCGTATGTTTAATATGTGTCGTACAGTGTCTGTATAGTGTCATATGTTTAGTATGTGTCGTACAGTATATGTATAGTGTCATATGTTTAGTATGTGTCGTACAGTGTATGTATAATGTCATATGTTTAGTATGTGTCGTACAGTGTCTGTATAGTGTAGTATGTTTAGTATGTGTCGTGCAGTGTATGTATAGTTTCATATGTTTAGTATGTGTTGTACAGTGTCTGTATAGTGTCATATGTTTAGTATGTGTCGTACAGTGTATGTATAGGGTCATATGTTTAGTATGTGTCATACAGTGTGTGTATAATGTCATATGTTTAGTATGTGTCGTACAGTGTATGTATAGTGTCATATGTTTAGTATGTGTTGTACAGTGTATGTATAATGTCATATGTTTAGTATGTGTCGTACAGTATATGTATAGTGTCATATGTTTAGTATGTGTCGTACAGTATATGTATAGTGTCGTATGTTTAATATGTGTCGTACAGTGTCTGTATAGTGTCATATGTTTAGTATGTGTCGTACAGTATATGTATAGTGTCATATGTTTAGTATGTGTCGTACAGTGTATGTATAATGTCATATGTTTAGTATGTGTCGTACAGTGTCTGTATAGTGTAGTATGTTTAGTATGTGTCGTGCAGTGTATGTATAGTTTCATATGTTTAGTATGTGTTGTACAGTGTCTGTATAGTGTCATATGTTTAGTATGTGTCGTACAGTGTATGTATAGTGTCATATGTTTTGTATGTGTCGTACAGTATATGTATAGTGTCATATGTTTAGTATGTGTTGTACAGTGTCTGTATAGTGTCATATGTTTAGTATGTGTCGTACAGTGTATGTATAATGTCATATGTTTAGTATGTGTCGTACAGTGTATGTATAGTGTCATATGTTTAGTATGTGTTGTACAGTGTATGTATAGTGTCATATGTTTAGTATGTGTCGTACAGTGTATGTATAGTGTCATATGTTTAGTATGTGTCGTACAGTGTATGTATAGTGTCATATGTTTAGTATGTGTCATACAGTGTGTGTATAATGTCATATGTTTAGTATGTGTCGTACAGTGTATGTATAATGTCATATGTTTAGTATGTGTCGTACAGTGTCTGTATAGGGTCATATGTTTAGTATGTGTTGTACAATGTCTGTATAGGGTCATATGTTTAGTATGTGTCGTACAGTGTATGTATAGTGTCATATGTTTAGTATGTGTCGTACAGTGTATGTATAGTGTCATATGTTTAGTATGTGTCGTACAGTGTATGTATAGTGTCATATGTTTAGTATGTGTCATACAGTGTGTGTATAATGTCATATGTTTAGTATGTGTCGTACAGTGTATGTATAATGTCATATGTTTAGTATGTGTCGTACAGTGTCTGTATAGGGTCATATGTTTAGTATGTGTTGTACAATGTCTGTATAGGGTCATATGTTTAGTATGTGTCGTACAGTGTATGTATAGTGTCATATGTTTAGTATGTGTCGTACAGTGTATGTATAGTGTCATATGTTTAGTATGTGTCGTACAGTGTCTGTATAGTGTCATATGTTTAGTATGTGTCGTACAGTGTATGTATAATGTCATATGTTTAGTATGTGTCATGCAGTGTATGTATAGTGTCATATGTTTAGTATGTGTCATGCAGTGTATGTATAGTGTCATATGTTTAGTATGTGTCATGCAGTGTTTGTAGGCTCAGTCGCCCTCCCCTTTTCTCTCTTTCTCGTGTTTGCTCTGATAAACAAGAATTGTCGCTCTAGACCCTTCATCGCTTTCATAGCCGCCAAGTATCTGATTGTTTGTGCAGATGGAGAATATGCAGAGTGCGGCCCTCGTCTTGTTCTGCCGTATACCGCACTGTACTGTATCTCTTGATACAATCGCAGCCGTAGATAAGTGACAGCACATTGGAGGGACATCTCTCATACTGTTACCACTCCGCCAGCTGTCAGCCGATCCCCTCCACCAATTAAACATGCAATTTCCAAACTTGGCGTCTCCAGTGCAAATAAACTATTCCTAAATAGATTGTGGTGCGTACTTACCCGGACGGGTGCGGGGTGGGGGTGGGGGGATGTTTTAAGCTTTTTGCTAAACAAATGCATCATTAATTTTCTCTCGGCAAACAGTTTGCGAAGATTAGCCAAGTTATTTCCCGTCAAAAAGCAGTTTGTAAACAGTGGAACATGGAGTATAGAGGCCTCGCCGTGACTCCGGTCTGACCGGCCGCACAATGGGGGTCACAACAAACAACTGCTGACGCCTTTATTTTGGCATAAATGTGGGAAAAAAATGGCGCCATACCAATGCTTCATGTGATTATTGGTCATTTATTCCCTTTTTTTTATCTTTCATGCGGTGCTTTAAACGTTTTTGCTATAACTATTGCAATGTTCTATACATTATCTGTTCGTTATACGTATTGTGGCCACAACATTTTCCACTGTGTATTTTATTAATAAAACACTTCTAAAGAAGCATTCCATTTTTTTTCTATTTTGCCCATATAATGCTCGTTCACCATTACTAGTCCTATAGTGCTATCTGTTTTATTCCAGCACAGCTGCATCCATGTGTTTCATTGTTATATTTATATCTATAATTTCGGTTACTGATAGTTAAAACAAGAACTAGGACCTCCACAATGCGTCACCGTACACAATGGCTTCGTCAAGGATGGAGGCGTTGTGTACAGTGAAACGTCGCGGAGGTCCTAGTTTTTGTTTTAACTAGCAGTAGCCAAAATTGTACATATAAGTAGGATCACAGTTTTAAGGGAAAGGAGTTAGATTTGACATTTAGGGCCAAAATATTAGAAGTGCTGCCGCACTAGGAAATAGCACCATCATATATATATATACTTAGTGGCAATACCAAACATAGAGAAGGATAATCTCCCCACAATAATATAGGCTATTGTGTTTCTAAAAAAATAATAGTTTAGTTCTCTTAGGGTATTTAAATTAATATGATTAAGAGGTATATATATATATATATATATATATATATATATATATATATATTTTTTTTTTTTTTTTATTCAATATTTATTTTGCTTTTACATAAGAAAACAAAACAAAACAAGAAAGCATCCAATCAGTGCACAAAACGGTAGTATGACATAATCAACAGGAGGGCATGCCAGCTAATTACCAAAAGGATGGAATCTAGTACGATCAAGGTCGGCAAGGTCAGCGCAGTAGGGCGGAATTAGGTCTAGAACTGTAAGAATAGTGTAGACCGGTCTAGGAACCTCCATCAGTTAAGCACAAACATACAAGTTTAACAACTTGTAACTAGGAACGTCAAACTCAGAAACAAATGCTGAGGCTACTACACAATAGGATAAAATAATAGAATAATTGATAAAGTTAAGTAAAATAAAACAAAATATTATAATAATAGAAAATAATAATAATACAAGGGAGTACAAGATGAAGTAAAAGGTATATTTTATGGGGGAGCTAAGCAATAGGGTTCAGTAGAACTTGGGGGTGAACGCTCTTCAGTCGGCTTTTGTGATAACTACTCAAACTGGACACATAGGTTAAATGTTCTGAAAGGGAATCAGAGGAACACCAAGACTGTGCCATAACAAGCAGGTAACCCCCGGGGGTGCAATCCTATGTATGTAACAGTAGGTGGTGCTATCCCATGTATATAACAGCAGGTGGTGCTATCCCATATATGTAACACCAGGAGGTGCTATCACATGTATGTAACACCAGGTGGTGCTATTGTATGTATGTAACACCAAGTGGTGCTATCCCATGTATGTAACACCAGGAGGTGCTATCCCATGTATGTAACACCAGGTGGTGCTATCCCATGTATGTAACACCAGGTGGTGCTATCCCATGTATGTAACACCAGGTGGTGCTATCCCATGTATGTAACACTAGGTGGTGCTATCCCATGTATGTAACACCAGGAGGTGCTATCCCATGTATGTAACACCAGGAGGTGCTATCACATGTATGTAACACCAGGTGGTGCTATCGTATGTATGTAACATCAGGAGGTGCTATCCCATGTATGTAACACCAGGAGGTGCTATCCCATGTATGTAACACCAGGTGGTGCTATCCCATGTATGTAACACCAGGTGGTGCTATCCCATGTATGTAACACCAGGAGGTGCTATCACATGTATGTAACACCAGGTGGTGCTATCGTATGTATGTAACACCAGGAGGTGCTATCCCATGTATGTAACACCAGGAGGTGCTATCCCATGTATGTAACACCAGGTGGTGCTATCCCATGTATGTAACACCAGGAGGTGCTATCACATGTATGGAACACCAGGTGGTGCTATCGTATGTATGTAACACCAGGAGGTGCTATCCCATGTATGTAACACCAGGAGGTGCTATCCCATGTATGTAACACCAGGTGGTGCTATCCCATGTATGTAACACCAGGAGGTGCTATCACATGTATGTAACACCAGGTGGTGCTATCGTATGTATGTAACACCAGGAGGTGCTATCCCATGTATGCAACACCAGGAGGTGCTATCCCATGTATGTAACACCAGGTGGTGCTATCCCATGTATGTAACACCAGGAGGTGCTATCACATGTATGTAACACCAGGTGGTGCTATCGTATGTATGTAACACCAGGAGGTGCTATACCATGTATGTAACACCAGGAGGTGCTATCCCATGTATGTAACACCAGGTGGTGCTATCCCATGTATGTAACACCAGGAGGTGCTATCACATGTATGGAACACCAGGTGGTGCTATCGTATGTATGTAACACCAGGAGGTGCTATCCCATGTATGTAACACCAGGAGGTGCTATCCCATGTATGTAACACCAGGTGGTGCTATCCTATGTATGTAACACCAGGTGGTGCTATCCCATGTATATAACAGCAGGTGGTGCTATCCCATGTGTGTAACACCAGGGGGTGCTATCCCATGTACGTAACACCAGGTGGTGCTATCCCATATAAGTAACACCAGGGGGTGCTATCCCATTTATGTAACACCAGGTGGTGCTATCCCATGTATATAACAGTAGGTGGTGCTATCACATGTACGTAACACCAGGTGGTGCTATCCCATATATGTAACACCATGGGGTGCTATCCCATATAAGTAACACCAGGGTGTGCTATCCCATATAAGTAACACCAGGAGGTGCTATCCCATATATGTAACACCAGGTGGTGCTATCCCATATATGTAACACCAGGTGGTGCTATCCCATATATGTAACACCATGGGGTGCTATCCCATATAAGTAACACCAGGGGGTGCTATCCCATTTATGTAACACCAGGTGGTGCTATCCCATATATGTAACACCAGGGGGTGCTATCCCATGTATGTAACACCAGGGGGTGCTATCCCATATATGTAACACCAGGGGGTGCTATCCCATATATGTAACACCATGGGGTGCTATCCCATATATGTAACACCAGGAGGTGCTATCCCATATATGTAACACCAGGGGGTGCTATCCCATATATGTAACACCAGGGGGTGCTATCCCATATATGTAACACCAGGTGATGCTATCCCATATATGTAACACCATGGGGTGCTATCCCATATATGTAACACCAGGTGGTGCTATCCCATGTTTGTAACAGTAGGTGGCGTCCCCTTATTGATTCAGATTTCAGTGAATAATATCAGACACGAGGCCCCTGTTATGGTCGATGTTCAGCTCCCCCTAGAGGTCACATAGATGCTCCACACATTGTCCACCATGGATTACAATGTTATGGGGGCCGCCCGAGGGGACTCATCTGTCTAAGAACACGACTTATACCAAAGACAATTTTTACATTCTTCACCTTTTGACTGGGCATCGAGCCGCGAAGCTCTAATAATACAGAGGTTCTTGTTAAGTGGAAACAATGGATTTTTCCTGCGCTGAATTATGGCTTCAGCACTTTCCCGGGCCGGAGGGACCCCGGACATATGAGGGTAAATAATTGGATTGCAGAAATGCTGAACACCTCTGCAAATCCTGTGATAAATAAATACAAGACGCAACTAAAGCCACAAACCTGCCCAAACGCCGGCCAAAAAACGGATCTCAACTTCTGCTACAGAAAATGAAGACTCCGCAGGAACACCAATTTCCTTTCCGTCTATTATATGCAAATTTTAAGATAAACCTTTAAGATCACCATAAAAACCACCCCCCACCCCTCGAGTTCAAATGTGGTTGTCAGTTTGTTTTTTTATATTTTCATTAGTAGTAGTTGATAATTATTTTGATTAGTTTTTTGTATTTGTGCTGAACAAAAAGAGCTGCAGTGTAAAGAATAAGCCACTGATGCAGTGTTTCCCAACCAGGGCGCCTCCAGCTGTTGCAAAACTACAACCTCCAGCATGCCCGGACAGCCAACGGCTGTCCGGGCATGCTGGGGGTTGTAGTTTTGCAACAGCTGTTTTGCAACGGCTGTCTGGGCATGCTGGGAGTTGTAGTTTTGCAACAGCTGTTTTGCAACGGCTGTCTGGGCATGCTGGGAGTTGTAGTTTTGCAACAGCTGTTTTGCAACGGCTGTCTGTGCATGCTGGGAGTTGTAGTTTTGCAACAGCTGTTTTGCAACAACTGTTTTGCAACGGCTGTCCGGGCATGCTGGGGGTTGTAGTTTTGCAACAGCTGTTTTGCAACAACTGTTTTGCAACGGCTGTCCGGGCATGCTGGGAGTTGTAGTTTTGCAATAGCTGGAGGCACCCTGGTTGGGAAACACTGCACTGATGAGAAAATAGGTACATTTTGGGCTGCATCAGACAAGTGGGCAGATTTTCTATTGTAAATGCCCGTGATTAGTGAACTGCCCTTGCAGCACATCTATTGAGTGTTTAACCCCTTAAGGACTCAGCCCATTTTGGCCTTAAGGACTCAGACAATTTAATTTTTACGTTTTCATTTTTTCCTCCTCGCCTTCTAAAAATCATAACTCTTTTATATTTTCATCCACAGACTAGTATGAGGGCTTGTTTTTTGCGCGACCAGTTGTCCTTTGTAATGACATCACTCATTATACCATAAAATGTATGGCGCAACCAAAAAACACTATTTTTGTGGGGAAATTAAAACGAAAAACGCAATTTTGCTAATTTTGGAAGGTTTTGTTTTCACACCGTACAATTTATGGTAAAAATGACGTGTGTTCTTTATTCTTAGGGTCAATACGATTAAAATGATACCCATTATTATATACTTTTATATTATTGTTGCGCTTAAAAAAAATCACAAACTTTTTAACCAAATTAGTACGTTTATAATCTCTTTATTTTGATGACCTCTAACTTTTTTATTTTTCCGTATAAGTGGCGGTATGGGGGCTCATTTTTTGCGCCATGATCTGTACTTTTTTTTGATACCACATTTGCATATAAAAAACTTTTAATACACTTTTTATAATTTTTTTTAAATAAAATGTATTAAAAAAGTAGGAATTTTGGACTTTTTTATTTTTTTTCGTTCACGCCGTTCACCGTACGGGATCATTAACATTTTATTTTAATAGTTCGGACATTTACGCACGCGGTGATACCAAATATGTCTATAAAAAATGTTTTTTACGCTTTTTGGGGGTAAAATAGGAAAAAACTGACGTTTTACTTTTTTATTGGGGGAGGGGATTTTTCACTTTTTTTTTACTTTTACTTTTACATTTTTTTACATTTTTTTTTACACTTGAATAGTCCCCATAGGGGACTATTCATAGCAATACCATGATTGCTAATACTGATCTGTTCTATGTATAGGACATAGAACAGATCAGTATTATCGGTCATCTTCTGCTCTGGTCTGCTCGATCACAGACCAGAGCAGGAGACGCCGGGAGCCGCACGGAGGAAGGAGAGGGGACCTCCGTGCGGCGTTATGAATGATCGGATCCCCGCAGCAGCGCTGTGGGCGATCCGATCGTTCATTTAAATCGCGAACTCCCGCAGATGCCGGGATCTGTATTGATCCCGGCATCTGTGGGGTTAATGGCGGATGCCCGCGAGATCGCGGGCGTCGGCCATTGCTGGCGGGTCCCTGGCTGCGATCAGCAGCCGGGATCAGCCGCGCATGACACGGGCATCGCTCCGATAGTACCACCTCACCAGGACGTACATTTACGTCCTGCGTCCTTAAGGGGTTAAAGGGGTACTCAGGTGGAAAACTTTTTTTTTTTTTAAATCAACTGGTGCCAGAAAGTTAAACAGATTTGTAAATTACTCCTATTAAAAATTCTTAATCCTTCCATTACTTATTAGCTGCTGAATACTACAGAGGAAATTATTTTCTTTTTGGAACACAGAGCTCTCTGCTGACATCATGACCACAGTGCTCTCTGCTGACATCTCTGTCCATTTTAAGAACTGTCCAGAGTAGGAGAAAATCCCCAAAGCAAACATATGCTGCTCTGGATAGTTCCTAAAATGGACAGAGATGTCAGCAGAGAGCACTGTGCTCGTGATGTCAGCAGAGAGCTCTATGTTCAAAAAAGAAAATAATTTGATCTGCAGTATTCAGCAGCTAATAAGTACTGGAAGGATTACGATTTTTTAATAGAAGGAATTTACAAATCTGTTTAACTTTCTGGCACCAGTTGATTTAAAAAAATAAAACATTTTATTTATTAATTTTTTTTTTTTTTTAATCAACTGGTGCCAGAAAGTTAAACAGATTTGTAAATTGCTTCTATTAAAAAATCTTAATCCTTCCAGTACTTATCAACTGCTGTATACTCCACAGGAAGATCTTTTTCTTTTTGAATACCTTTTCTGTCTGACCACAGTGCTCTCTGCTGACACCTCTGTCCATGTCAGGAACTGTCCAGATCAGGAGAGGTTTTGCTATGAGGATTTGCTCCTTCTCTGGACAGAGAGCACTGTGTTCAGACAGAAAAGAAATTCAAAAAGAAAATAAATTCCTGTGGAGCATACAGCAGCAGATAAGTATTGGAAGGGTTAAGATTTTTAAATAGAAGTAATTTACAAATCTGTTTAACTTTCTGCCACCAGTTGAGTTAAAAAAAAAAAAATTACAGTGGAGTACCCCTTTAAAACATAATTACTTGTTTGACAGGGGAGGAGTGTGGTTCTTCTGAAAGGGGGTTCGGTTTAGAGGAAAGGAGGCGTGACTTGAGAGTAAAATCACTAACCAAAACAATTTACAGTTCTGAGATAGTCACCTCAATAGGATGTGAGTCCAAAGTCCAAGTGTAAATAAAAAGTGCACGGGCCAGCACTATATTCGCTCTACTCTTTATTGGGTAGGTATAAAAAAAAAAACAATGGATAGCCTCACAGAAGAGTGTCCCACTAAAATGCTCAAAAAGGTTTCTACAAACGTGCATAAATCAATAATAGTACAAGCAAATAAGAAGCTATAATGTAACAATTATTTTCACATAAAAAATGTGACCCCCGACCCCAACTTAAGTGCAATTCAAAAATTCACTTCTGTTCTGTATGGTCCTTATAAAAGAGACCTGCAGCTCACTCTAAGATGAGATTACAAACTGTTAATACACATCTATTGAGAGAGGAGAGGGGTGACTGGAAAGAATAGAATCTGCAAAGAGACGGCTAAAGGACAACACAGAATGTACTCTAAATAACTTAAATCAGGGCCAAAACGGTTCACTATTGCTCTATAATTAGTGTTGCTTGCGAATATTCGCAATTCGAATATTATTCGCGAATATCGCATATTCACGAATTTGGCGAATATAGCGCTATATATTCGTAATTACGAGTATTCGTCTTTTTTTTTCTTGCAGTACACATCACAGTGATCACCCCTCTCTGCTTCCAGCTTGTGTGGTGTAAAGAAGGCTCTAATACTACTGTGTGAGACTGGCGTGCGAAAATTTGCATATGCAAAAATTAGCTAATTTTCCCATGTGTTAATTTTCGCATACGCAAATTTTCACATATGCGAAAATAAAACGAGAATACGAATATGGCCTATGCCGCTCAACACTATCTATAATGTCCTCCATGCTGTTGTTTCTGAGGGTGTATAATAGAGATATAGAGGAGCAGGATCCTCTCTTCTGAGGGTGTATACTATAGAGATATAGAGGAGCAGGATCCTCTCTTCTGAGGGTATATACTATAGAGATATAGGGGAGCAGGATCCTCTCTTCTGAGGGTGTAATATAGAGATATAGAGGAGCAGGATCCTCTCTTCTGAGGGTGTACTATAGAGATATAGAGGAGCAGGATCCTCTCTTCTGAGGGTGTACTATAGAGATATAGAGGAGCAGGATCCTCTCTTCTGAGGGTGTACTATAGAGATATAGAGGAGCAGGATCCTCTCTTCTGAGGGTGTAATATAGAGATATAGAGGAGCAGGATCCTCTCTTCTGAGGGTGTACTATAGAGATATAGAGGAGCAGGATCCTCTCTTCTGAGGGTGTACTATAGAGATATAGAGGAGCAGGATCCTCTCTTCTGAGGGTGTACTATAGAGATATAGAGGAGCAGGATCCTCTCTTCTGAGGGTGTACTATAGAGATATAGAGGAGCAGGATCCTCTCTTCTGAGGGTGTACTATAGAGATATAGAGGAGCAGGATTCTTTCTTCTGAGGGTGTACTATAGAGATATAGAGGGGCAGGATCATCTCTTCTGAGGGTGTACTATAGAGATATAGAGGAGCAGGATCCTCTCTTCTGAGGGTGTACTATAGAGATATAGAGGAGCAGGATCCTCTCTTCTGAGGGTGTAGCATAGAGATATAGGGGGCAGGATCCTCTCTTCTGAGGGTGTACTATAGAGATATAGAGGAGAAGGATCCTCTCTTCTGAGGGTGCACTATAGAGATATAGAGGAGCAGGATCCTCTCTTCTGAGGGTGTACTATAGAGATATAGGGGGCAGGATCCTCTCTTCTGAGGGTGTACTATAGAGATATAGAGGAGAAGGATCCTCTCTTCTGTGGGTGTACTATAGCGATATAGAGGAGCAGGATCCTCTCTTCTGTGGGTGTACTATAGAGATATAGAGGAGCAGGATCCTCTCTTCTGAGGGTGTACTATAGAGATATAGGGGAGCAGGATCCTCTCTTCTGAAGGTGTACTATAGAGATATAGAGGAGCAGGATCTTCTCTTCTGAGGGTGTACTATAGAGATATAGAGGAGCAGGATCCTCTCTTCTGAGGGTGTACTATAGAGATATAGAGGAGCAGGATCCTCTCTTCTGAGGGTGTATTATAGAGATATAGAGGAGCAGGATCCTCTCTTCTGATGGTGTACTATAGAGATATAGAGGAACAGGATCCTCTCTTCTGAGGGTGTACTATAGAGATATAGAGGAGCAGGATCCTCTCTTCTGAGGGTGTACTATAGAGATATAGAGGAACAGGATCCTCTCTTCTGAGGGTGTACTATAGAGATATAGAGGAACAGGATCCTCTCTTCTGAGGGTGTACTATAGAGATATAGGGGAGCAGGATCCTCTCTTCTGAGGGTGTACTATAGAGATATAGAGGAGCAGGATAGTCTTTTCTGAGGGTGTACTATAGAGATATAGAGGAGCAGGATCCTCTCTTCTGAGGGTGTACTATAGAGATATAGAGGAGCAGGATCCTCTCTTCTGAGGGTGTACTACAGAGATATAGAGGAGCAGGATCCTCTATTCTGAGGGTGTACTATAGAGATATAGAGGAGCAGGATCCTCTCTTCTGAGGGTGTACTATAGAGATATAGAGGAGCAGGATCATCTCTTCTGAGGGTGTACTATAGAGATATAGAGGAACAGGATCCTCTCTTCTGAGGGTGTACTATAGAGATATAGAGGAGCAGGATCCTCTCTTCTGAGGGTGTACTATAGAGATATAGAGGAACAGGATCCTCTCTTCTGAGGGTGTACTATAGAGATATAGAGGAACAGGATCCTCTCTTCTGAGGGTGTACTATAGAGATATAGGGGAGCAGGATCCTCTCTTCTGAGGGTGTACTATAGAGATATAGAGGAGCAGGATAGTCTCTTCTGAGGGTGTACTATAGAGATATAGAGGAGCAGGATCCTCTCTTCTGAGGGTGTACTATAGAGATATAGAGGAGCAGGATCCTCTCTTCTGAGGGTGTACTACAGAGATATAGAGGAGCAGGATCCTCTATTCTGAGGGTGTACTATAGAGATATAGAGGAGCAGGATCCTCTCTTCTGAGGGTGTACTATAGAGATATAGAGGAGCAGGATCATCTCTTCTGAGGATGTACTATAGAGATATAGAGGAGCAGGATCCTCTCTTCTGAGGATGTACTATAGATATATAGAGGAGCAGGATCCTCTCTTCTGAGGGTGTACTATAGAGATATAGAGGAGCAGGATCCTCTCTCCTGAGGGTGTACTATAGAGATATAGTGGAGCAGGATCCTCTCTTCTGAGGGTGTACTATAGAGATATAGAGGAGCAGGATCCTCTCTTCTGAGGGTGTACTATAGAGATATAGAGGAGCAGGATCCTCTCTTCTGAGGGTGTACTATAGAGATATAGAGGAGCAGGATCCTCTTTTCTGAGGGTGTACTATAGAGATATAGAGGAGCAGGATCCTCTCTTCTGATGGTGTACTATAGAGATATAGAGGAGTAGGATCCTCTCTTTTGAGGGTGTACTATAGAGATATAGAGGAGCAGGATCCTCTCTTCTGAGGGTGTACTATAGAGATATAGAGGAGCAGGATCCTCTCTTCTGAGGGTTTACTATAGAGATATAGAGGAGCAGGATCCTCTCTTCTGAGGGTGTATTATAGAGATATAGGGGAGCAGGATCCTCTATTATGAGGGTGTACTATAGAGATATAGAGGAGCAGGATTCTCTCTTCTGAGGGTGTACTATAGAGATATAGAGGAGCAGGATCCTCTCTTCTGAGGGTGTACTATAGAGATATAGAGGAGCAGGATCCTCTCTTCTTAGGGTGTACTATAGATATATAGAGGAGCAGGCTCCTCTCTTCTGAGGGTATATACTATAGAGATATAGAGGAGCAGGATCCTCTCTTCTGAGGGTGTACTATAGATATATAGGGGGCAGGATCCTGTCTTCTGAGGGTGTACTATAGAGATATAGAGGAGCAGGATCCTCTCTTCTGAGGGTGTACTATAGAGATATAGAGGAGCAGGATCCTCTCTTCTGAGGGTGTACTATAGAGATATAGAGGAGCAGGATCCTCTCTTCTGAGGGTGTACTATAGAAATATAGAGGAGCAGGATCCTCTCTTCTGAGGGTGTACTATAGAGATATAGAGGAGCAGGATTCTCTCTTCTGAGGGTGTACTATAGATATATATGGAGGAGCAGGATCCTCTCTTCTGAGAGTGTACTATAGAGATATAGAGGAGCAGGATCCTCTCTTCTGAGGGTGTACTATAGAGATATAGAGGAGCAGGATCCTCTCTTCTGATGGTGTACTATAGAGATATAGAGGAACAGGATCCTCTCTTCTGAGGGTGTACTATAGAGATATAGAGGAGCAGGATCCTCTCTTCTGAGGGTGTACTATAGAGATATAGAGGAACAGGATCCTCTCTTCTGAGGGTGTACTATAGAGATATAGAGGAACAGGATCCTCTCTTCTGAGGGTGTACTATAGAGATATAGGGGAGCAGGATCCTCTCTTCTGAGGGTGTACTATAGAGATATAGAGGAGCAGGATCATCTCTTCTGAGGGTGTACTATAGAGATATAGAGGAGCAGGATCCTCTCTTCTGAGGGTGTACTATAGATATATAGAGGAGCAGGATCCTCTCTTCTGAGGGTGTACTATAGAGATATAGAGGAGCAGGATCCTCTCTCCTGAGGGTGTACTATAGAGATATAGTGGAGCAGGATCCTCTCTTCTGAGGGTGTACTATAGAGATATAGAGGAGCAGGATCCTCTCTTCTGAGGGTGTACTATAGAGATATAGAGGAGCAGGATCCTCTCTTCTGAGGGTGTACTATAGAGATATAGAGGAGCAGGATCCTCTCTTCTGAGGGTGTACTATAGAGATATAGAGGAGCAGGATCCTCTCTCCTGAGGGTGTACTATAGAGATATAGTGGAGCAGGATCCTCTCTTCTGAGGGTGTACTATAGAGATATAGAGGAGCAGGATCCTCTCTTCTGAGGGTGTACTATAGAGATATAGAGGAGCAGGATCCTCTCTTCTGAGGGTGTACTATAGAGATATAGAGGAGCAGGATCCTCTCTTCTGAGGGTGTACTATAGAGATATAGAGGAGCAGGATCCTCTCTTCTGAGGGTGTACTATAGAGATATAGAGGAGCAGGATCCTCTCTTCTTAGGGTGTACTATAGATATATAGAGGAGCAGGCTCCTCTCTTCTGAGGGTATATACTATAGAGATATAGAGGAGCAGGATCCTCTCTTCTGAGGGTGTACTATAGATATATAGGGGGCAGGATCCTCTCTTCTGAGGGTGTACTATAGAGATATAGAGGAGCAGGATCCTCTCTTCTGAGGGTGTACTATAGAGATATAGAGGAGCAGGATCCTCTCTTCTGAGGGTGTACTATAGAGATATAGAGGAGCAGGATCCTCTCTTCTGAGGGTGTACTATAGAAATATAGAGGAGCAGGATCCTCTCTTCTGAGGGTGTACTATAGAGATATAGAGGAGCAGGATTCTCTCTTCTGAGGGTGTACTATAGAGATATAGAGGAGCAGGATCATCTCTTCTGAGGGTGTATTATAGAGATATAGAGGAGCAGGATCCTCTCTTCTGAGGGTGTACTATGGAGATATAGAGGAGCAGGATCCTCTCTTCTGAGGGTGTACTATAGATATATAGGGGAGCAGGATCCTCTCTTCTGAGGGTGTACTATAGAGATATAGAGGAGCAGGATCCTCTCTTCTGAGGGTGTACTATAGAGATATAGAGGAGCAGGATCCTCTCTTCTGAGGGTGTACTATAGAGATATAGAGGAACAGGATCCTCTCTTCTGAGGGTGTACTATAGAGATATAGAGGAGCAGGATCCTCTCTTCTGAGGGTGTACTATAGAGATATAGAGGAACAGGATCCTCTCTTCTGAGGGTGTACTATAGAGATATAGAGGATAATCCTCTCTTCTGAGGGTGTACTACAGAGATATAGAGGAGCAGGATCCTCTCTTCTGAGGGTGTACTATAGAGATATAGAGGAGCAGGATCCTCTCTTCTGATGGTGTACTATAGAGATATAGAGGAGCAGGATCCTGTCTTCTGAGGGTGTACTATAGAGATATAGAGGAGCAGGATATTCTCTTCTGAGGATGTACTATAGAGATATAGGGGAGCAGGATATTCTCTTCTGAGGGTGTACTATAGAGATATAGAGGAGCAGTATCCTCTCTTCTGAGGGTGTACTATAGAGATATAGAGGAGCAGGATCCTCTCTTCTGAGGATGTACTATAGAGATATAGAGGAGCAGGATCATCTCTTCTGAGGGTGTACTATAGAGATATAGGGGAGCAGGATCCTCTCTTCTGAGGGTATACTATAGAGATATAGAGGAACAGGATCCTCTCTTCTGAGGGTGTACTATAGAGATATAGGGAGCAGGATCCTCTCTTCTGAGGGTGTACTATAGAGATATAGAGGAGCAGGATCCTCTCTTCTGAGGGTGTACTATAGAGATATAGGGGAGCAGGATCCTCTCTTCTGAGGGTGTACTATAGACATATAGAGGAGCAGGATCCTCTCTTCTGATTGTGTACTATAGAGATATAGAGGAGCAGGATCCTCTCTTCTGAGGGTGTATTATAGAGATGTAGAGGAGCAGGATCCTCTCTTCTGAGGGTATACTGTAGAGATATAGAGGAGCAGGATCCTCTCTTCTGAGGGTGTACTATAGAGATATAGAGGAGCAGGATTCTCTCTTCTGAGGGTGTACTATAGATATATATGGAGGAGCAGGATCCTCTCTTCTGAGAGTGTACTATAGAGATATAGAGGAGCAGGATCCTCTCTTCTGAGGGTGTACTATAGAGATATAGAGGAGCAGGATCCTCTCTTCTGATGGTGTACTATAGAGATATAGAGGAACAGGATCCTCTCTTCTGAGGGTGTACTATAGAGATATAGAGGAGCAGGATCCTCTCTTCTGAGGGTGTACTATAGAGATATAGAGGAACAGGATCCTCTCTTCTGAGGGTGTACTATAGAGATATAGAGGAACAGGATCCTCTCTTCTGAGGGTGTACTATAGAGATATAGGGGAGCAGGATCCTCTCTTCTGAGGGTGTACTATAGAGATATAGAGGAGCAGGATCATCTCTTCTGAGGGTGTACTATAGAGATATAGAGGAGCAGGATCCTCTCTTCTGAGGGTGTACTATAGATATATAGAGGAGCAGGATCCTCTCTTCTGAGGGTGTACTATAGAGATATAGAGGAGCAGGATCCTCTCTCCTGAGGGTGTACTATAGAGATATAGTGGAGCAGGATCCTCTCTTCTGAGGGTGTACTATAGAGATATAGAGGAGCAGGATCCTCTCTTCTGAGGGTGTACTATAGAGATATAGAGGAGCAGGATCCTCTCTTCTGAGGGTGTACTATAGAGATATAGAGGAGCAGGATCCTCTCTTCTGAGGGTGTACTATAGAGATATAGAGGAGCAGGATCCTCTCTCCTGAGGGTGTACTATAGAGATATAGTGGAGCAGGATCCTCTCTTCTGAGGGTGTACTATAGAGATATAGAGGAGCAGGATCCTCTCTTCTGAGGGTGTACTATAGAGATATAGAGGAGCAGGATCCTCTCTTCTGAGGGTGTACTATAGAGATATAGAGGAGCAGGATCCTCTCTTCTGAGGGTGTACTATAGAGATATAGAGGAGCAGGATCCTCTCTTCTGAGGGTGTACTATAGAGATATAGAGGAGCAGGATCCTCTCTTCTTAGGGTGTACTATAGATATATAGAGGAGCAGGCTCCTCTCTTCTGAGGGTATATACTATAGAGATATAGAGGAGCAGGATCCTCTCTTCTGAGGGTGTACTATAGATATATAGGGGGCAGGATCCTCTCTTCTGAGGGTGTACTATAGAGATATAGAGGAGCAGGATCCTCTCTTCTGAGGGTGTACTATAGAGATATAGAGGAGCAGGATCCTCTCTTCTGAGGGTGTACTATAGAGATATAGAGGAGCAGGATCCTCTCTTCTGAGGGTGTACTATAGAAATATAGAGGAGCAGGATCCTCTCTTCTGAGGGTGTACTATAGAGATATAGAGGAGCAGGATTCTCTCTTCTGAGGGTGTACTATAGAGATATAGAGGAGCAGGATCATCTCTTCTGAGGGTGTATTATAGAGATATAGAGGAGCAGGATCCTCTCTTCTGAGGGTGTACTATGGAGATATAGAGGAGCAGGATCCTCTCTTCTGAGGGTGTACTATAGAGATATAGAGGAGCAGGATCCTCTCTTCTGAGGGTGTACTATAGAGATATAGAGGAGCAGGATCCTCTCTTCTGAGGGTGTACTATAGAGATATAGAGGAACAGGATCCTCTCTTCTGAGGGTGTACTATAGAGATATAGAGGAGCAGGATCCTCTCTTCTGAGGGTGTACTATAGAGATATAGAGGAACAGGATCCTCTCTTCTGAGGGTGTACTATAGAGATATAGAGGATAATCCTCTCTTCTGAGGGTGTACTACAGAGATATAGAGGAGCAGGATCCTCTCTTCTGAGGGTGTACTATAGAGATATAGAGGAGCAGGATCCTCTCTTCTGATGGTGTACTATAGAGATATAGAGGAGCAGGATCCTGTCTTCTGAGGGTGTACTATAGAGATATAGAGGAGCAGGATATTCTCTTCTGAGGATGTACTATAGAGATATAGGGGAGCAGGATATTCTCTTCTGAGGGTGTACTATAGAGATATAGAGGAGCAGTATCCTCTCTTCTGAGGGTGTACTATAGAGATATAGAGGAGCAGGATCCTCTCTTCTGAGGATGTACTATAGAGATATAGAGGAGCAGGATCATCTCTTCTGAGGGTGTACTATAGAGATATAGGGGAGCAGGATCCTCTCTTCTGAGGGTATACTATAGAGATATAGAGGAACAGGATCCTCTCTTCTGAGGGTGTACTATAGAGATATAGGGAGCAGGATCCTCTCTTCTGAGGGTGTACTATAGAGATATAGAGGAGCAGGATCCTCTCTTCTGAGGGTGTACTATAGAGATATAGGGGAGCAGGATCCTCTCTTCTGAGGGTGTACTATAGACATATAGAGGAGCAGGATCCTCTCTTCTGATTGTGTACTATAGAGATATAGAGGAGCAGGATCCTCTCTTCTGAGGGTGTATTATAGAGATGTAGAGGAGCAGGATCCTCTCTTCTGAGGGTATACTGTAGAGATATAGAGGAGCAGGATCCTCTCTTCTGAGGGTGTACTATAGAGATATAGAGGAGCAGGATCCTCTCTTCTGAGGGTGTATTATAGAGATGTAGTGGAGCAGGATCCTCTCTTCTGAGGGTGTACTATAGAGATATAGGGGAGCAAGATCCTCTCTTCTGAGGGTGTACTATAGAGATATAGAGGAGCAGGATCCTCTCTTCTGAGGGTGTACTATAGAGATATAGAGGAGCAGGATCCTCTCTTCTGAGGGTGTACTATAGAGATATAGAGGAGCAGGATCCTCTCTTCTGAGGGTGTACTATAGAAATATAGAGGAGCAGGATCCTCTCTTCTGAGGGTGTACTATAGAGATATAGAGGAGCAGGATCCTCTCTTCTGAGGGTGTACTATAGAGATATAGAGGAGAAGGATCCTCTCTTCTGAGTGTGTACTATAGAGATATATAGGAGCAGGATCCTCTCTTCTGAGGGTGTACTATAGAGATATAGAGGAGCAGGATCCTCTCTTCTGAGGGTGTACTATAGAGATATAGAGGAGCAGGATCCTCTCTTCTGAGGGTGTACTATAGAGATATAGAGGAGCAGGATCCTGTCTTCTGAGGGTGTACTATAGAGATATAGGGGAGCAGGATCCTCTCTTCTGAGGGTGTACTATAGAGATATAGAGGAGCAGGATCCTCTCTTCTGATGGTGTACTATTCTGCTTATGAAATTATCTTAATTAAGTTATATATAAATATTCTAATGTGTACACTGTTCAGCTTATACTGAAATGTTACTTGACATGGCAGCTATACTTGAAGGCATAGCACTGGTGCCACATATTTTTTGTGGTACACAGGGGCCATGCTAGTAAGTAAAGTATTTTCCACAGACTGGATTGGGTGTGTTGTCATATCCGCTCCTATCCAGTGATTTCCATACTTGATTAAGCCGTCGATTGATCTGTACATAAACTTTTAGAAGTCGATCCCCCAGAGAATATCTCACATTAAATAAGGATGTAAACCAAACACGGAGAATAAACAGAATCCGCATCCTCATTAGCCTCTCATTACTTCATGAGTCTCCCCGGAGGATTCACTCTGTTGGTTTGATACCATTAATAACAACTTGGCTAATCCACATATATCCTTTTCATGATCCATAATGATATAAATATCCAAGTGCTCAGAGCTGTATCATTTCAGTTCTACAATGCTGTGCTAACTATGTTTAAAGGGTTCAGATATAGAGAGTTTCATTTCAATATTTGAGCTGCCAGTTGTCACCACTAGGAGGAGCTTATGAGTTGACTGCTTACGGTGCCATTGTTAGCATCAAGTCTAAAGAACAGTTCGCTCTTAAACCAGTGCTTCCCAATCTGTGATTCTCTAGCTATTGTAAAACTACCACTCCCATCATGCACTAACTTCTGAAGGAGTTACATACAGTAATGCCTCCTGTGAAGACCTCTGAGAATCCCATATAGACCACTCCCATATAGACCACTTTTTCCTGTGATCAATTTACCTTCTATTATATTCTATGGAAGCTGACCCTTTATAATCAGACCAGATCTCATCCAGGTAAAGACCAATTTTGTTAGTACATCTATATAAGAACCCCCTTTGATCACACATTGGAGTTATATGGGCTTTGAATCATGTGGATGAGGATCCACACTGCACCGTATCACCAAACTGGAGCAAGAAGATTTATAGGACATCAAGGGAGAAATTCTGGATAACTGGCTAGAAAACAGGAGAAGGGAGCCTGTCAGAGACAAGGAGGGTGCCACTCATGAAGATCCACTATTCAGACCAGAAGTAAGATGAAAAATCATGCACAGGACCAGGAATGATATATGAAGCCATGCTGGGGGGGGGGGGGGGGGGAGAAACAAGACAGGAAGCCATGCTGTGGACTAGAAATTATTTTTGTAACCATAAAAGGACCAGGACCGAAATACTGAGCCATGCTATGTACTGGGAATGACATAGTAATCCATGTTGTATGCTAGGAATTAGATAAGGAGCAATAATAAAACCAGGATCAAGATAAGGAGCCATGCTGTGTACTAGGAATGAAATTAGGAGCCATGCTGTGGACTAGGAATGAGATGAGGAGCCATGCTGTGGACTAGGAATGAGATAATGAGCCATGCTGATGACTAGGAATATGATGGGGAGCCATGCACGGGACTAGGAATGAGATTGGGGAGCCATGTTGTGGACTAGGAATGACATAAGGAGCCATAATAAAACAAGGATCAAGATAATGAGCCATGCTGTGGACTAGGGATGAGATGGGGAGCCATGCTTTTGACTAGGAATGAGATGAGGAGCCATGCTATGGACTAGGAATGAGATAAGGAGCCATGCTGAGGACTAGGAATATGATGGGGAGCCATGCTGGGGACTAAGAATGAGATGAGTAGTTAAGCTGTGGACTAGGAATGAGATGAGGAGCCCTGCTGTGGACTAGGAATGAGATGAGGAGCCAAGCTGTGGACTAGGAATGAGATGGGGAGCCATGCTGTGGACTAGGAATGAGATGGGGAGCCATGCTGTGGACTAGGAATGAGATGGGGAGCCCTGCTGTGGACTAGGAATGAGATAAGGAGCCATAATAAAACCAGGATCAAGATAATGAGCCATGCTGTGGACTAGGAGTGAGATGGGGAGCCGTGCTGGGGACTAAGAATGAGATGGGGAGCCAAGCTGTGTACTAGGAAGGAGATTGGGGAGCCGTGCTGTGGACTAGGAATGAGATGGGGAGCCATGCTGTGGACTAGGAATGAGATGGGGAGCCACGCTGAGGACTAGGAATGAGATGGGGAGCCACGCTGAGGACTAGGAATGAGATGGGGAGCCGTGCTGGGGAGTAAGAATGAGATGGGGGGCCATGCTGAGGACTAGGAATGAGATGGGGAGCCACGCTGAGGACTAGGAATGAGATGGGAAGCCGTGCTGGGGAGTAAGAATGAGATGGGGGGCCATGCTGAGGACTAGGAATGAGATGGGGAGCCACGCTGAGGACTAGGAATGAGATGGGGAGCCATGCTGGGGAGTAAGAATGAGATGGGGGGCCATGCTGAGGACTAGGAATGAGATGGGGCCCCGTGCTGAGGACTAGGAATGAGATGGGGAGCCATGCTGAGGACTAGGAATGAGATGGGGAGCCATGCTGGGGAGTAAGAATGAGATGGGGGTCCGTGTTGGGGACTAGGAATGAGATGGGGAGCCATGCTGTGGACTAGAATTCAGATAGGGAGCAATACTGGGGGAAAATGAATCAGATAGGGAGCCTTGGTAGGGACCGATAATTAGAGACATAGTAAAATCCATGATTTTTGTTTCTTCCGCCATTATTTCCGCGTATTGCCATGCTTTCACTATGCTCCGTCCCCGTGATCGCCAGTAATCAGACCCGGAGCGAGCACGCATCGGGGGCTGATTCTAACAGGGTGCAGGGTGGAAAATCACGGGGGGGTCCCAGTGGCGGGACCCCCTCGATCAGTCCTCTTATCGCCTATCCTTTGGATAGGGGATAAGATGTCTTAGCGCCGGAGTACCCCTTTAAGCTCCTAGATTGTGGCTTTCCCGCTGTTTTAAAAGTACAATTCCCATCATGCCCTGATAATGAAGGCTGCCATTATATGATTGGAACTGTAGTTCTGCAACAGCTGGAGAGCCACAGGTAGGGGAACACCGACCCAAACTATCGCTAATGCAAAAGAAACGCAAAGACTTCCATCGCCTACAGAGATATATGAAGAAATTCATCACAACACAGGATCCCCGACCTCTCCATCTGTTCTGATCAATTAGTTTTTCAGGACCTGGTAAAGCCATGACAGTAATGGGATTGTTACCTCTGGGTTGTATCCTACCAGTACATCACTATAGGTCAGGATGAGGTGACTCTTCATCATACCGGGAATCTGACAAACGCTGTTTCATTTCCATGATAAAGAAAATCGTTGGCGCCGTATATTAATTAAAGGCTGGTTTCATCTACTGGACATAAAGAGGCTTCACGGATCAATATCACAGAGGCAAAAAAAACACCTAAAACGTAACTTTTAACAATATAATGATTAAAAGATATATGGATACAATTATCAATACAAAGTTAAGATTTATAATAACTTGTAAGTTTGGACACTATATTAGTCCAACAACACAACAGAACAAACCCCAGAATATAAATCTAGTTGTGGACCTCTGATAAAAGAGGAACCAACAATAAAATACTCTCGTCCCAACGTGTTTCACCCACACTATTTCATACCGGATCCTCAGGGGACACTAATTCGGGGATATAAATAAGGATAATATCCAACATAAGCAGTCAAACAGCCACTACAATCATTGATGAGTGAAAAGATAGTGAAGTGTCAAAAAACAGTAATAATGATCAATAAATACAGATCGTAGACACCAATAAGACACATTAAAGGGGTACATTTTTTGTTAAATCAACTGATGCCAGAAAGTTAAACAGATTTGTAAATTACTTTACTTTAGGAACTTTAGGAGCAAACTCCCATAGCAAACTTCTCCTGCTCTGGACAGTTCCTGACATAGACAGAGGTGTCAGCAGAGAGCACTGTGGTAAGAATGGAAAGAACTACACAACTTCCTGTGGAGCATACAGCAGCTGATAAGTACTGGAGGGATTAAGGTTTTTTAATAGAAGTCATTTACAAATCTATTAAACTTTCTGTCATCAGTTACCGTATATACTCGAGTATAAGCCGAGTTTTTCAGCACAATTTTTCGTGCTGAAAACGCCCCCCTCGGCTTATACTCGAGTGGGAAAAAAAAAGGTTTCTGGCTTTAGCTGTGAGGGGATGGTCCAGGCCGTCCATCTACGCCTGTCAATCCTTTCTCAGTGGTCTTCAACCTGCGGACCTCCAGATGTTGCAAAACTATAACTCCCAGCCATCGGCTGTCCGGGCATGCTGAGAGTTGTAGTTTTGAAACATCTGGAGGTGCGCAGGTGTTACGTCTAGCGCTCCGGGTCCCCGCTCCTCCCCGGAGCGCTCACGGCGTCTTTCTCCCTGCAGCTCCCCGGTCAGTCCCGCTGACCGGGAGCGCTGCACTGTCATGGCCGTTGGGGATGCGATTCGCACAGCGGGACGCGCCCGCTCGCGAATCGCATCCCAGGTCACTTACCCGTTCCCGTCCCCTGCTGTCATGTGCTGGCGCGCGCGGCTCCGCTCTCTAGGGCGCGCGCGCGCCAGCTCCCTGAGACTTAAAGGGCCAGTGCACCAATGATTGGTGCCTGGCCCAATTAGCTTAATTGGCTTCCACCTGGTCCCTGACTATATCTAACCTCCTCCCGTGCGCTCCCTTGCCGGATCTTGTTGCCCTTGTGCCTAGTGAAAGCGTTTTGTGTGTCTAAAGCCTGTGTACCAGAACTTCTGCTATCCACCCTGACTACGAACCTTGCCGCCTGCCCCCGACCTTCTGCTACGTCCGACCTTGCTTCTGTCTACTCCCTTGTACCTCGCCTATCATCAGCAGTCAGAGAGGTGAGCCGTTGCTAGTGGATACGACCTGGTCACTACCGCCGCAGCAAGACCATCCCGCTTTGCGGCGGGCTCTGGTGAAAACCAGTAGTGACTTAGAACCGGTCCACTAGCGCGGTCCTCGCCAATCCCTCTCTGGCACAGAGGATCCACTACCTGCCAGCCGGCATCGTGACAGTAGATCCGGCCATGGATCCCGCTGAGGTCCCTCTGCCTTATATCTCTGATATCACCACGGTGATCGCCCAGCAATCCCGACAGATCGCCCATCTAACCCACCAGCTGTCGGAAATGTCCACCATTGTGCACCAACTTCAGTCGCAACTTCAGCAGCAATCATCTCCTCCGCCAGCTCCTGCACCCCTTCCGCAGCGAGTGGCCACTCCTAGCCTCCGCCTGTCCTTGCCGGACAAATTTAATGGGGACTCTAAGTTTTGCCGTGGCTTCCTTTCGCAATGTTCCCTGCACATGGAGATGATGTCGGACCAGTTTCCTACTGAAAGGTCTAAGGTGGCTTTCGTAGTCAGCCTTCTGTCTGGAAAAGCCCTGTCATGGGCCACACCGCTCTGGGACCGCAATGACCCCGTCACTGCCTCTGTACACTCCTTCTTCTCGGAAATTCGAAGTGTCTTTGAGGAACCTGCCCGAGCCTCTTCTGCTGAAACTGCCCTGCTGAACCTGGTCCAGGGTAATTCTTCCGTTGGCGAGTACGCCATACAATTCCGTACTCTTGCTTCTGAACTATCCTGGAATAATGAGGCCCTCTGCGCGACCTTTAAAAAAGGCCTATCCAGCAACATTAAAGATGTTCTGGCCGCACGAGATACTCCTGCTAATCTGCATGAACTCATTCATCTAGCCACTCGCATTGACATGCGTTTTTCTGAGAGACATCAAGAGCTCCGCCAGGAAAAAGACTTAGATCTCTGGACACCTCTCCCACAGTCTCCACTGCAATCTGCGCCTAGGCCTCCCGCCGAGGAAGCCATGCAAGTGGATCGGTCTCGCCTGACCCTGGAAGAGAGGAATCGCCGTAAGGAAGAGAATCTTTGTCTGTACTGTGCCAGTACCGAACATTTTTTGGTGGATTGCCCTATCCGTCCTCCACGTCTGGGAAACGCACGCTCGCACCCAGCTCTCGTGGGTGTGGCGTCTCTTGATGCTAAGTCGGCTTCTCCACGTCTCACGGTGCCTGTACGGATTTCTACTTCAGCCAGCTCTTCCCTCTCAGCCGTGGCCTGCCTGGACTCTGGTGCTTCTGGGAATTTTATTCGGGAGTCCTTGGTGAATAAATTCCGCATTCCGGTGACCCGTCTTGTCAAGCCACTCCACATTTCCGCGGTCAACGGAGCCAGGTTGGATTGCACCGTGCGTTACAACACGGAGCCCCTCCTAATGTGCATCGGACCTCATCACGAGAAAATTGAATTTTTGGTCCTTCCCAATTGCACTTCCGAAATTCTCCTTGGACTACCCTGGCTTCTACACCATTCCCCAACCCTGGACTGGTCCACTGGGGAGATCAAGAGTTGGGGTCCCTCTTGTTCCAAGGACTGCCTTAAACCAGTTCCCAGTACTCCTTGCCGTGACCCTGTGGTTCCTCCTGTATCCGGTCCCCCTAAGGTCGTTAGGGACTCTGCCTGCCACAGAAAATGCCTCTCCCCCCCTCCCAGTCCCTTCAGGCAAGCCTCTGTGTCCCCTCATGGCTCCCGTCCTTGTGTCTCCCTGCCCCGTGCCAAGCTTCACCCTCTGCCCTCCCTCCCCATTCCTACTCCTGCTGTACTGCCTGCCATTGAGGAAACCATCCATTCCTTCCCGGTGTCCTCATCCCAGGGGAGACAGTCACCGGACAAAAAAAAGGGGAGACCTAAGGGGGGGGGTACTGTTACGCCTAGCGCTCCGGGTCCCCGCTCCTCCCCGGAGCGCTCACGGCGTCTTTCTCCCTGCAGCTCCCCGGTCAGTCCCGCTGACCGGGAGCGCTGCACTGTCATGGCCGTTGGGGATGCGATTTGCACAGCGGGACGCGCCCGCTCGCGAATCGCATCCCAGGTCACTTACCCGTTCCCGTCCCCTGCTGTCATGTGCTGGCGCGCGCGGCTCCGCTCTCTAGGGCGCGCGCGCGCCAGCTCCCTGAGACTTAAAGGGCCAGTGCACCAATGATTGGTGCCTGGCCCAATTAGCTTAATTGGCTTCCACCTGGTCCCTGACTATATCTAACCTCCTCCCGTGCGCTCCCTTGCCGGATCTTGTTGCCCTTGTGCCTAGTGAAAGCGTTTTGTGTGTCTAAAGCCTGTGTACCAGAACTTCTGCTATCCACCCTGACTACGAACCTTGCCGCCTGCCCCCGACCTTCTGCTACGTCCGACCTTGCTTCTGTCTACTCCCTTGTACCTCGCCTATCATCAGCAGTCAGAGAGGTGAGCCGTTGCTAGTGGATACGACCTGGTCACTACCGCCGCAGCAAGACCATCCCGCTTTGCGGCGGGCTCTGGTGAAAACCAGTAGTGACTTAGAACCGGTCCACTAGCGCGGTCCTCGCCAATCCCTCTCTGGCACAGAGGATCCACTACCTGCCAGCCGGCATCATGACAGCAGGTTGAAGACCACTGCGGCCTTTGTCATCGTCCAGATCCCCCTTTTGTTTTCTACTCACCTCCCCTCGGTGGGAAGGAAGGCTGAGCTGGTTCGGGCCATCTATGCTGCAGGGACCGTCCGGTGGGGAGAGTTAGTCGTTCCGGGCTGTCCATCTTCACCGGGAGGCCCTCTTCTCCGCTCTAGGATGGCCCTGAACTAGTAACGCTGCCTTGACGCCAACGCGCAGGGACGTTCATGCGTCAAGGCAACATCACTACATCGGGGCCGGCCCGGAGAAGAGGGCCTCCCGGTGAAGATGGACAGCCCGAAACGACTAAACCTCCCCACCGGACGGTCCCTGCAGCATAGATGGACTGGATCAGCTCACCCTTCCTTCCCAGGGGAGTAGAAAACAAAAGGGGGGTCTGGATGATGACGAAGGCTGAAGGGATTGACAGGCGGTGATGATGAAGGGGGGGGGGGGGATGATGACAAGGGGGATGATGACGGGGTGATGATGACGAGGGTGATAATGACGGGGGTCTTGATGATGACAGGGGGGGATGATGACATGGGGGGAGAATGCATTTCCCACCCTAGGCTTATAGTCGAGTCAATAACTTTTCCTGGGTTTTTGGGGTGAAATTAGGGGCCTCGGCTTATATTCGGGACGGCATATACTCGAGTATATACGGTCATTTAAAAAAAAAAACATTTTCCTTAAGGTAATAATTAAAAGAGAAAACCCACTGGCCCATGGACAGGCCCACTCAGGCAAGAATAACATGAAGAAGTGATGCGCCAATCATGGGTTTCTGTATATGACAGATATGGCAGGTGCCAGGATGTCATGGGTTCCCGGTGCCAGCTACAGCGCTCCGGTTCCATAATGACAATGAATGTCTTACGTGTCACCTACCCGCAGCCCCGCCATTAATCCAGGCGGTCGCAGTCGGTAACAGAGCGGCGGCGGGTGACGCCGTGTCACCTGCTATATTTGTGAAGGAGTTTTTATATCATCTTGTTTTCCATTAGACCGGAGAGCCGTCATTTTATTATTATTATATTTTTTCTTTTTTTTTTGTGCAGAATTCGCATTAACAAGAATCATGTCTACCCGGGACCTTCAGCGCATAAAAGTGATTCATGAACAGACCTCTGATGCATTAAAAGCTCATTTTCCTTAGTGCATTTGTCATAAGATTACCCATCATGTATCTCTGGGATATTCTGCGCCGTAACAATCTCCCGTTTCCATTTTGCGCTGTTATATATAGTTGCAGATTTTTTATTTATTTTTTTCCCCCGGTTGAGATGATTTCCAGCTTCTCCTGTTGTTCATAATCATCTCATTAGGTGAAGATCCGATGGGGCTATAAAACGGCGGCCATTAAGCCCTGGGTTTTAGTATTTGTTTTATGTAAACTTTAAGGAAGGAATATTTAAAATACTTTTGCCATAAAACTTTATTTAGTCTTTAAGCCGGTGCTAAACGGACCACAGTTCGGGAGAGGCGCCATGAATCGCCTCCTCTTTATAATCATCTTAGTGCCGGGGATTGTATACGGGATCCATAGGGTTTATAATGGGAAGACATCCGGGCGTGCGCTGTGCTCTGTATGCGGGCGTAGCAGCGTTGTAGCTGTAAGTGGGTGTAGGGCCGTGTTCACAACATGTTTACAGATGGTATGTCCAGCAGGGAGGAAATCGGGCAATTTTCATGAAAACAACAGCTGCAAAAAATAAAAAATAATAATTATAATAATAATAAAAATTGTTCACTTTTCATCCGTTTTTGCAATTTGTAAACAAAAAATTGCATTTTTTTTATAATACCCAAAAATAGCAATAAAAAAATGGCTGGGAAAAAAAAAAGCACTTGAGGATAACAGATATGTATGATGAGGATAACTGATATGGATGATGAGGATTGCAGATATGGATAATGAGGATAACAGATATGGATGATGAGGATAACTGATATGGATGATGAGGATTGCAGATATGGATAATGAGGATAACAGATATGGATGATGAGGATAACAGATATGGATAATGAGGATTACAGATATGGATGATGAGGATAACAGATATGGATGATGAGGATTACAGATATGGATGATGAGGATAACAGATATGGATGATGAGAATAACAGATATGGATGATGAGGATTACAGATATGGATGATGAGGATAACAGATATGGATGATGAGGATTACAGATATGGATGATGAGGATTGCAGATATGGATGATGAGGATTACAGATATGGATGATGAGGATTACATATATGGATGATGAGGATAACAGATATGGATGATGAGGATTACAGATATAGATGATGAGGATAACTGATATGGATGATGAGGATTGCAGATATGGATGAATTACAAATATGGATGATGAGGATTACAGATATGGATGAATTACAGATATGGATGATGAGGATTACAGATATGTATGAATTACAAATATGGATGATGAGGATTACAGATATGGATGATGAGGGTAATAGATATGGGTGATGAGGATTACAGATATGGATGCATTACAGATATGGATGATGAGGATAACAGAAATGGATGATGAGGATTACAGATATGGATGATGAGAATTACAGATATGGATGATGAGGGTAATAGATATGGATGATGAGGATTACAGATATGGGTGATGAGAATTACAGATATGGATGATGAGGGTAATAGATATGGATGATGAGGATTACAAATATGGATGATGAGGATTACAGATACGGATGATGAGGATTACAGATATGGATGAATTACAGATATGGATGATGAGGATTACAGATATGGATGATGAGGGTAATAGATATGGATGATGAGGATTACAGATATGGATGATGAGGATTACAGATATGGATGATGAGGATTACAGATATGGATGATGAGGATTACAGATATGGATGATGAGGATTACAGATATGGATGATGAGGGTAATAGATATGGATGATGAGGATTACAGATATGGATGATGAGGATTACAGATATGGATGATGAGGATTACAGATATGGATAATGAGGATTACAGATATGGATGATGAGGATTACAGATATGGATAATGAGGATTACAGATATGGATGATGATGATTACAGATATGGATAATGAGGGTAGTAGATATGGGTGATGAGGATTACAGATATGAATGATGAGGGTAGTAGATATGGATGATGAGGATTACAGATATGGATGATGAGGATTACAGATATGGATAATGAGGATTACAGATATGGATGATGAGGATTACAGATATGGATAATGAGGGTAGTAGATATGGGTGATGAGGATTACATATATGGATGATGAGGATTACAGATATGGATGATGAGGATTACAGATATGGATGATGAGGATTACAGATATGAATGATGAGGGTAGTAGATATGGATGATGAGGATTACAGATATGGATAATGAGGATTACAGATATGGATGATGAGGATTACAGATATGGATAATGAGTGTAGTAGATATGGGTGATGAGGATTACAGATATGGATGATGAGGATTACAGATATGGATGATGAGGTTAACAGAAATGGATGATGAGGATTACAGAAATGGATGATGAGGATTACAGATATGAATGATGAGGATTACAGATGTGGATGATGAGGATTACAGATGTGGATGATGAGGATTACAGATATGGATGATGAGGATTACAGATATGGATAATGAGGGTAGTAGATATGGGTGATGAGGAGTACAGATATGGATGATGAGGGTAGTAGATATGGGTGATGAGGATTACAGATATGGATGATGAGGATTACAGATATGGATGATGAGGATTACACATAACCAGGTCTCCCTCCTCCTCTCTTGCTTACAGCTTCTCCTTCTGCTTCCTGTGCACTGGGCATCCTGCCTGGAGGCAACATTTTGGATTCTGTATGGAAAGCATCTTTAGGCCCCCTGGTATTCATCATGCTCAATGGATACAATTAAGAATAGCCTACGGCAAGTGTTAATATGCATATATTAACCCGGACAACTACATATGCGCCGCACATACATTAGTGAAGTCGTGTGTGTGCATCTAGTGTGGCGGCCTACAATGTGTGCAGATGGCCTTACGGGGTTAATTGTATCATTATTGCTGTCAATAAGGGCCGTTTGCGGAGGATACACGAGGAGGGTGAAGTAGCAGACTGTAATGTGAACGGATACATCAGAAGAATTTGCATATTTTATAAATTGTATTCATTTATTCAAGCTGACAAGTGAAGAACCAAAGGAATGTAAAGATCCAGGCCCCTCCCCTTCTGAGAGGCTCCTCCCTCAGTGTATGAGCAGCAGATACCTAATTGGCTGATGCAGTTTAATTGCATAAAGGAGTACTCCGCCAAAGGATAGGGGACAAGATGTCTGATCTTGGGGGCCCCCGACAATCTCTGTGCAGCACTTGGCATTCCTGACCTCAAAGCTGACTTTGTGACCTCATGGCCTTGCCCTCATGACGTCATGCCACGCCCCTCATTAAAAGTCTATGGGAGGGGGTGTGGCGACTGCCACACCCCCTCCCATAGACTTTCATTGAGGCGGCGTGGCGTGACATCACGGCACCACCCCTCGATCCCTTTTATAGTTTTCTATCTTGATATTGCTCTGTATTTTCTGCTCAGTCTCAGTCAGATTCACAGACTGGGAAGGGGCGTTCCCCAGCAGATGTGACATCATCTGATCCATACAGGGGAGAACTTCCTCCCTCACTCTGCTACACACAGCCCAGATCAGTTCAGTGTGAGATGAGCTATGATTGGCTAAGGCTGCACACACACCCCCCTCAGCACTCCAGACAGCATTTCCTGATTCTTGACTTCTGCCAGGTCAGCAGGAGTCCAAAGTCTGTGCATGAGATGGGGGGGATGTGCTCTGGACAAGTAGGGAGACATCTAGTGGCAGCTTTTTTAAACACAAATAAAACATAGAAAACAAAGATTTTTTATTTACCATAAGGAGTGCAACAGCAAAAATTAGTTTAAATGAGAGTGCCCATTTAACACATTGAACTCTATAGTGCACTGTATTGTGAGAAGTATCTTATTTTTAGCCTATTTCACAGTCTAAGGAAGAGTGGAAACTAGTGCGAAAATTAGAAGAATTCGGAATGCAGCTCTGGAGCACAAAACAAGACTGTAGTACAGTGAATGAGTGCTACACTGTATATCAGTGTTTCCCAATCAGGGTATCTCCAGATGTTGCAAAACTAAAACTCCCAGCATTCCCTCCATGCTGGGAGTTGTAGTTTTGCAACTTCTAGAGGCACCCTGGTTGGGAAACACTGCTGTATGTACTTTTAACTAATGCCAAAAAAATATATATATATATATAATTTATATATATATATATATATATATATATATATATTAATAAAAATGTATAATAGTAACCGGAATAGTACACATCTACTAAATAAAAATAAATATTTTTAAGGTCATTGAGTTTTGTATGGTATGAAACTTCCATACAATGTATAAATACATAGTCATCAGCTAGGGGCGGACTGACCGGCTGGTCCAATCGGACGTCGTCCAAGGGCCCGGCTGGGTTAAGGGCCTGCCGCCGCTACTGAGGATCCGGGACACTCGTCCCAGATCCCCAGCATACAGCGCTGCCTTCTCCGGTATGTGCGATACACGTACATATAGGAGAAGGCGTCCCCTCTGTCTGAGCCGCATCTGTAGCCTACACAGAGGAGACGTGACCTCCGCCCCCACGCAGTACAGGCGCTGACGATGTCACTCATCGGTGCCTGTACTGTGGAGGGAATAAGACGCGAGCCCCTGCTGATGAGGAGATCGCTGTGTGGGATATCAGGTGAGCATCTTTTTTTTTTTTTTTTTTTTTTAAACTCTGCCTATACCTATGAGGAAGAGGTGGGGGGTGGTATGTCTGTCTATACCTATGGGGAAGAGGGTAGGGTTGTAACTCTGCCTATACCTATGGGGAAGAGGGGGGGGGTAACTATCTCTGCCTATACCCATGGGGAAGAGGGGGGTTAACTTTATCTGCCTATACCTATGGGGAATGGGGGGGTAACTCTCTCTGCCTATACCTATGGGGAAGAGGGGGGGTTAACTCTGCTGCCTATACCTTTGGTGAAGGGGGGTAACTCTACTGCCTATACCTACAGGGAAGGGGAGGGGTTAACTCTGCTGTTTATACCTACAGGAAAGAAGGAGTTAACTCTGTTTCCTATACCTGCAGGGAAGGGGGGGTTAACTCTGCTGCCTATACCTACGGGGAAGGAGGGCTACCTAACTTTATACCTGGATGCCTAACTACTTACCTACATACCCAGCTACCTTACTATGTACATACCTGGCCTTCATACATGGCTGCCTAACTACCTAGCTAGCCCCCTACCTACCTGGCTTGTCACCTACCTACATATCTGGCTTCCTGATTTACCTACCTAGTTACCTATTTACCTGGCTACCTACCTGCCCTTTTACTGTGCAGGACACCAAGCAGGGCATTATTACAGTTTGTGGGCCTATAGATGGAAAAATTGTGTAGAGGAGGGGAAGGACCTGGAAAAATGCAGAGTCTGACATGTTTTTCCTGCAGAAGTTAAGAGATCCACATGGCGGTCTTATCCGGACGGAGAAGAAAAAGAAAGAGGACGTGGCTGATCAGAAAAGACGTAATTGTGAGTCCCAAAATGTAACTGTAATCGCTTCTATGGTATACAGATCCTGTGTACAGCTGATATCTACCACCATATGGTCCTGTATATAATCACTTATACTGTATACAGATCCTTTATAGTATACTGGTTTTTGTATAGTGGTCATGGAAATTTACCTACATTAAAGTGTTTCTTACATATCCAAATTTTAGTTTATTGTGTGTGGAGGAACGTGCTTTCGATTCACCCAAAGTGTAAGAAAAAGTGCAAACGTGTTACACTAAAAAAACGTGCACAAAGGATGCGGTCTATCGCAAGCCCGTCTCCGATAGGAGAGAAGCCCCCCAACAAACCTTACCCTTCGCCTCCGGGGACCAAAAGGTACCTGCGAGGTTCCAGGTTCGATGTCCCTTTTCGCCGAAGTTACTAGGGGACCACAAATGCTCCCGGCATCCCCCTTGGCGTTAGCCAAGGTATCTGCCCGCAGAGCCGATTACGGTAGGTACCCTGCCAAAGCAGGAGTACCCGGGGTGTTTGCAGGGAGGTGCGGAACCTAATGGCCACACACACCTCCCCTAGACCGCCAGGAGGGACACCCAGAAGGGCTACCGGATCCTGACAAATCCTGTGAACACACAACACGCAAAAAGTGACACAGTGAGACAAAAAGGAAATAAATAAGTGAATGTGTGCAGATATACTGCCCGGACATCCGGCCGGATCTATAAAAATTTATCTGATCCTAGCCAGAAGGCCGGGAATCAAGAGGTGAGTGCCACAAGGTGAAGAGATTATGGTGCCCGTGCTTCAACTCAGTGAGTCTATCCTCCCAGTGAGTTTCGGCACCTCGGGGTCACCACTCCCCGAGGCACAGAAGTACCTCGGCTCTAGACCCTCTCAGCCTCATGGCGAGACCCGGAGGGAACAGGTCACATCGGGGCAGCCGTCGAGCTGATTCCTCAGAACCAGCCCCGGAAAGCCCTGGTACACCTGCATCCTCCATGCAGCACCCATCCTCACCAGCATGAAAACTGATAAGAACAGATACTACACTTGATCTTAGCCAAAAGGCCGAGAAGCGATATATATATATATATATATATATATATATATATATATATATATATGTATGTATATATATATATATATATATATATATATATATATATATATATATAGAAATATATATGCCAAAACAGAAGAATGTCCCACAGCACTACGGTTTGAAGGGGGAAAAGTAATGTTTATTCCTCACATGTGGCAAGAAACGTTCCAACTGTCAATACGGTCTTTTTCAAGCAGTTGACAGTTGAAACTTTGAAACGTTTCTTGCCACATGGGAGGAATAGTGTTGCTCGCGAATATTCGCAATACGAATTTTATTCGCGAATATCACATATTCGCGAATATAGCGCTATATATTCGTAATTACGAATATTGTTTTTTTTTTTTATTTTATTTTTTTTTTTCACAGTACACATCACAGTGATCATCCCTCTCTGCTTCCAGCTTGTGTGGTGCAAAGAAGGCTCTAATACTACTGTGTGATACTGGTGTGCGAATTTTCGCATATGCGAATTTCTGTTTGTACTAATTTTCGTATATGCTAATTTTCACATATGAAAATGTTCGCATATGCGCATTTTCGCATATGCAAAAATAAAACGAGAATATTACGAATATGCGAATATTCGCGAATATATGACGAATATTCGTCCATATATTCGCGAATATTCGCGAATTCGAATATGGCCTATGCCGCTCAACACTAGTGAGGAATAAGCACCTTACTTTTACATCTTCAAACCGGAGTGCTGTGGGACATTCTTCTGTTTTGGCATCTAATTATTGCTGCCAGTGACCAGGGCTGTGACTGGACCCACTTGCACCCACATTACCCAGACGCTGTCGGTTGTGCTGCTCCACTTTGCTCAGAGTTAGATATATATTTATTTTACATGTTCTTATTTCTGTATCTGCTATATGCCTCCAAGCAAATTATTTATGGATTCTGTGGAGTTTTTACATATTATGCCGCAATAAGGTCTAATGCAGGAAGACTCGCTCCGATCCTCAGCCCCATCTCATATAATGTAATCTTCCCCATCCGCCGCTCTTCCTTTAAATATTGCTACATAATAATGGAAAAGATACAATTGAGTTTCATCAGCAGTCAAGTCATATAACGTAATATTAAAATATATTGCGGTAGATTGAGATATAAAGCAGAAGTCATGATGGGATCTGTATTAATAATCATCATCATAATCCACATCCAGACGATGTTCGGCTTTATGAATACTGACAACTGGAAAGTTCACATCCTTGTTCAGCAATGAAAGCTGCCACTCACTAAGGCCTCACTTATTACCGATGGAGAATACAAATCCTGCGCATATTATTACTGACGACAAGCGAGGAAAGTCTGATAGACAAAATGTTGTATAAATTTACACTGCTGACGGCAGGAAAAAAATTGATAAAATGGAAACTGCGTGATGCAGTAGCCGGGCTTTATTTTTATTTTAAACATTTTTATTTGAATTATTAGATTTCTTAGAATGTTTCAATGGTTTGCATTTGTTTTACTTATCTAAATAAATTTAGTTAATAGTAATATGGTAAAAAAAAAAATATATAAATATATATATATATGTATATATATATATATATATATATATATATATATATATATATATATATATATATATAGTATTTTTAATGCATTTATTTATAGAAATAAGAATTAGGTGACTTTTTTTCTATTTTTCATTTTGTTCAATATATTCTTCTTTTTTATTATATACAAATGTGTTATAAACACAGAACAGTAAACATTGTACAAAATATGCTTAAAGAATAAATAGATAAAATAAATACATTTATACCAAAATGTATCACTGCACATTCGTTTTCCCACCAGTAACACATTTCCACCGTGTATAGTCACTGGCCTCTGACTGCTGGGACCCCCAAGCATCTTGGGAATGGGGGTCCTGAGACTCTTATCCAAATTAGGTGGCAGTCATGTGTGCCCAATTCTGCTTCCTTCACTGCCTATGGGACCACCAGAGACACCTTAGTACAGTCCCATAGACAATGAAAGAAGTAAAGTGCATGCGTGGGACCACCACAATATTACAGGATCCCTATTCTGAAGACCAGTCGGGGTCCCGGCAGTCAGACACCCAGTGATCATACATGTATTCCCATCCTGCGGATAGACAATAAATTCTGTTTGTAGAACAAACCTGGAGCTACTGTACAACTGTTGTATGAATGTGGAGTCATGTAATAGATGAACAACAGAGACACCATAGAAACATAGAATCATATAAATATGAGATCATAGAAATGTAGAATTATAGAAACATAAATATGAGATCATAGAAACATAGGATTATGAAAACATAGAATTATAGAAACAGAATCATAGAAATATGAGATCATAGAAACATAAAATTATAGAAACATAGAATCATAGAAACATAGAATCATAAAAACATAGAATTATAGAAACATAGAATCATAGAAATACGAGATCATAGAAACATAGAATCATAGAAATATGAGATCAAAGAAACATGGAATCATAGAAACATAGAATCATTTAAATATGAGATTATATAACCATAGAATCATAGAAACATAGAATCATATTAATATGAGATCATAGAAACATAGAATCATATACATATGAGATCATAGAAACATAGAATCATAGAAATATGAGATGATAAAAACATAGAATCATAGAATCATAAAAACATAGAATTATAGAAACATAGAATCACAGAAATATGAGATCATAGAAACATAGAATCATAGAAACATAGAATCATAGAAATATAGAATCATAGAAACAGAATCATTTAAATATGAGATCATAAAAACATAGAATCATAGAAACAGAATCATAGAAATATGAGATCATAGAAACAGAATTATAGAAACATAGAATCATAGAAATATAGAATCATAGAAACAGAATCATTTAAATATGAGATCATAGAAACATAGAATCATAGAAACATAGAATTATAGAAATATAGAATTAAAGAAACAAATAATCATAGAAACATAGAATCATAGAAACATAGAATGTGTCAGCAGATAAGAACTATTAAACCCATCTAGTCTTCCCAATATTCCTGAATACACCCGGGGGAATGTGTAAGGTGACCTTATGTAACTCCTGCTGTATAGGACGGTGTCAGGCTCTGAGAAAATTACTTTATAAGTTACCCAGCCCCCAAAAACTAATTATAACAAAATAAATAAATAAATGAAATAGAGAAGTGCCCATGGATAATAGCAGAAATATCCAGTAGATCACAGGAGCAGCGAAGGCTTAGATCCCCAATATATCCCTCCTCATATATGAAATAGATACAAATAACAATGAGATGTGTTCAGGCCGCAGTGATTATAGGAAACATCTCATTCTCCAGAATTATTCTAAGTCCAAGAAGTCAGATTCGAAGCTGTAGAATTCTTTATGGGTAGAATCGCCGGACGTTTTGTCATCATTGCTGGATCGAGGGGACTCTGTATTTTTTTTGTCTTAATGGAATGAGAATCTTGTCGTCTTGTGTCAGGTGGGGGATGAAGACGCTTTTAGCAGGTCAGGTGTCCTGGGACAAAACCTTCATTAAAATAGTTACAAAACTTTGCTACAATTTATTCCTTTAAAGGAAAACGGTCACCAGTTCTATAACCTCATACACCGGATTATAGTGCGGCCGAGACCGATGCGGGGTCTCGGACTGCTATACCTACCTGCAGTCCAGAGCTCGATCCCCCCGAAGGGGCGGGTTTGCCTAGATTTAAATATTCATTAAATATTCATAAGCGCCAATCAACATATACAGTTTTTTTCTATTAAAATCAGAAAAAGTTATGTTGTAGAAGTCACTCAACTCTTGTATCATTTAGTTTTAACTACACAACTTGTCCACTACTGTACAAAGGAGAGGACTGGACCCTGGACTGGACCCTGGACTGGACCCTGGACTGGACCCTTCCATTGTGCTCGCGGTCACCTGGAGGCCAATCTGGGGATCAATACAAAAGAAAGTGATGGCCACAGCACCAATATGGAGGCTCCGGTTCAAGTGCAAAAGAGCCATAGGATTCATTGGTTACATATAGCAACTTTCGGCTCCATGCGAGCCTTTATCGAGCATCATAAATTTATCATACTAGATAAAGACTCACATGGAGCCAAAACGTTGCTGTATCTATGATTCCTTAAAGGGGTATTCCAGGAAAAAACTTTTTTTTTATATATCAACTGGCTCCAGAAAGTTAAACAGATTTGTAAATTATTCAATACAGTGGAGAATTAGAAAAACATCGGCACTCACCCGTCTTCTCTTAAAAAGCTTCTTTATTGTTACATACTCACAACATGAAATGCAGTCAGGGAGAGGGATCTGTGCAGGGGGGGGGGGGGTAAGTAGTAGGCAACAGAATCTGTTTCGCTTGTTACACGAGCTTCATCCGGCCATGAAATGGCCGGATGAAGCTCGTGTAACAAGCGAAACAGAGTCTGTTGCCTACTACTTACCCCCCCTGCACAGATCAACAGAATCTGTTTCGCTTGTTACACGAGCTTCATCCAGCCATGAAATGGCCGGATGAAGCTCGTGTAACAAGCGAAACAGAGTCTGTTGCCTACTACTTACCCCCCCTGCACAGATCCCTCTCCCTGACTGCATTTCATGTTGTGAGTATGTAACAATAAAGAAGCTTTTTAAGAGAAGACCGGTGAGTGCCGATGTTTTTCTAATTCTCCACTGTATTGAAGATTTGAACTTTGCCCCTTCATCAGAGCACCACCACATCTTTACAGGTTTGTCCTAGTCGAACGTCCGTCTTGCAATCCAGCTTAGCCAGTAGTAGCAGTGCAGAATATCTCATCTTCGCTTTGCAGATTTGTAAATTACTTCCATTAAAAAATTCTTAATCCTTTCAGTACTTATGAGCTTCTGAAGTTAAGGTTGTTCTTTTCTGTCTAAGTCCTCTCTGATGACACGTGTCTCGGGAAACGCCCAGTTTAGAAGCAAATCCACATAGCAAACCTCTTCTAAACTGGGCGTTTCCCGAGACACGTGTCATCAGAGAGGATTTAGACAGAAAAGAACAACCTTAACTTCAGAAGGTCATAAGTACTGAAAGGAGTAAGATTTTTTAATAGAAGTCATTTACAAGTCGTGTATAACAGAGAGATAGAAAAACAGAGCAACTCACCACACCGACCCAGGTATTCTTATGCAAGTGGTTCTTTATTCCATATCTTCAACCATAGAAAACAAGCAGGGGAGAGTGAACGTAGGATGCGGGGGTATCCTCTCCCGTTTTTCTATCTCTCTGTTATACACATATTGAATGGACTTGCCTTAAACATAGAGCACCACTGAAGCCCCTGCAGCAGTTGCAAGGGAAGACATAGGAGAACCAAGTATATTGCTATATCCTAAGTGCCAATAGAGGTGGTGCCGAGTCCTTCTTTACTTCAGTGTAATTTACAAATCTTTTTAACTTTCTGGAGCCAGTTGATATATAAAAAAAAAAAAGTTTTTTCCTGGAATACCCCTTTAAGTACAAGGACACGAGCATACCTGTACACCCTCCGTCCTCAAAGGGGTACTCCAGTAGAAAACAGCTTGAGAAAGTTAAACAGATTTGTAAATGTATTTTATTAAAAAAATCTTAATCCTTCCAGTACTTATCAGTTGCTGTATGCTCCACAGGAAGTTGTGTGGTTCTTTCCAGTCTGACCACAGTGCTCTCTGCTGCCACCTCTACTCTGTGTCAGGAACTGTCCAGAGTACAAGCAAATTCCCAAAGCATCTATCCTGCTCTTGACAGTGTCAACAGAGAGCACTGTTGTCAAAATGGGAAGAACTACACAACTTCCTGTGGAGCATACAGCAGCTGAGAAGTACTGGAGGAATTAAGATTTTTTAATGGAAGTCACTGTCATCAGTTAATAAAAAAATAAATAAATAAAAATTAGTTTTCCACCAGGTTAACCTCTCTCTTTTCCGTTGCACCAACAAACTGTTGCAAAAATTGTTAGTAAATATTTTGGGTCATATAAAAGAACATAGGACAGGTCCCATTAGGGTAATTTCACACTACAGGTATATTCTGGGCAGATACTTTGTCTGCAGTGGGCATCGACAAAATATATCAGCTATAGGACAACGTGGACATTCACAGTCACCACTGGGGGAAACGCAGCCGAACAAATGAAAATATTAGTTTTTTCTGTGAAGTCTGAAATTTTCACAGTGGAAATTGTACTCAATCCTATAGGAGATAATGGGAGGCTGCTGCATTTACATTTTCGAGCAGAATTTCTCCGCTTGGATGTTCTGTAGTGTGAACGCACCCTTAAAGGCGTACTCGACTGCTCTGCGTTTGGAACAAATTGTTCCAAACGCTGGAGTCGGCGCCGGGAACTCGTGAGGTCATAGCCCCTCCCCTATTTATGTCACGCCCTGCCCCCTCAATGCAAGTCTATGGGGGGGGGCGTGACGGCTGTCACGCCCCCTCCCATAGACTTGCATTGAGGGGACGGGACGTGATGTTGTGAGGGGGCGGGGCTATGACCTCACAAACTCCTGGCGCCGGCTGCAGCGTTCGGAACAGTTTGTTGCAAACGCTGAGCAGCGGAGTACGCTTTTAAAGGGGAACTCCGGCGGGGGAAAAAAAATTTCAAATCAACTGGTTCCAGAAAATTAAACAGATTTGTAAATTACTTCTATTTAAAAATATCAACCCTTCCAGTACTAATCAGCTGCCTAAACTACAGATATACTACAGAGAAATTTGTGAATTTTTTTCCAGTCTGACAACAGTGCTCTCTGCTGACACCTCTGTCTGTGTCAGGAATTGTCCAGAGCTGGAGAGGTATTCAATGGGGATTTGCTTCTAATCTGGACAGTTCCTGACACTGACAGAGGTGTCAGCAGAGAGCACTGTGGTCAGACTGGAAAAAACTTTGCAAATGTCTCTGTATTATACAGCAGCTGATAAGTACTGGAAGGCTTCATATTTTTTAATAGAAGTGATTTACAAATCTGTTTAACTTTCTGGCATCAGTTGATTTGAAAACATTTGTTTTCCACTTGTTTCCACCGGAGTACCCCTTTAAATTAAGCTTCTTTGTCAGTCTACATGCAAAATCGGGAAATACATGATAAAAAAGAAAAAAAAAATGAAAATAAGTGCTGACTTTCAGTTTAGTAAATCTGGGCCATAATTGTAATTCTTAAGTCAGAAACTTTTTAATTAGTTTCTATTTATTTTTTTTTTTCGAATTAGTGTAAACACTATTAGAATAATTACAATTAGCCTGAATAATATAATGAGAACAGTAAATAATGAGAATGGTAAACGTTTTAAAATAACTATAAAAATAGATAAATAATAAATAATTCATTTAAGTCTTTATTATTTTCCATTTCTATATTTGTATCTATTTTGCCCATCAAACTGATTTTAAAAGACTTAAAGGGGTACTCTGGTGCTCCAGCGTGAACATTTTGTTCAGAACGCTCAGAGCCGGAGCCCGTGATCGTGATATCACGGCAATGCCCCCTCCATTCATGTCTATGGGAGGGGGAGTATCAGCAGACACGCCCCCTTCCATAGACATGCATGGAGGGGGTGTGGCGTGGCATCACGAGGGGGTGTAGCCGTAATGTCACGACCACTGCAGCAGGAAGATGACATTTTTTTTGAATTCCGGGTCCTGCTGGAAATCCTGGGGAGCCCCAGCGGCGGGACCCCTGCAATCAGCCATCTTATCCCTTATCCTTTCGATAGGAGATAAGATGTCTAGCAGCGGAGAACCCTTTTAAGTATAACATTCTCATCCCCCTGTGTTGCTCCGGTCGAGAGGCCAATACAGTGCTCTCTCAAGTTACAATATTAATTGGTTCCAGGACGACCATTGTATGTTGAACCCATTGTGTGTTGAGACAGAACTCTATGGAAACCTGGTAATTGGCTCTGAAGCCACCGAAATGTCATCCAAAAATAGGAAAATGTGAGGATTAAAGAAAAATAAGTAGATAATTAATATAGATAAAGCAAATCCTTATATATAAAAGTAAGAAAGATCTGCTGGGAACTGTAATCACTATCTATGTCAGTGTTTTCCAAGTAGGGAGCCTCCAGCTGTTGCAAAACTACAACTCTCAGCATGCCCGGACAGCCAATGGCTGGGGTCACCTGCTTGGGAAACACTAGTCTATGTAGAGGACAGGAGCTTCTTCAGGGTCCTGTACAGTACAGGCAATGTCCTAAAAAAGTAACATGGAGTCGCCCTCACCTGATGTTCAAAGGAGCAGCTAACCCTGGTACAGGTAAAGAGTACAGAACATGTAATACCACCCTGTACTGTAGGGAGCACTACCAGACATCAGTCAGTGCATACACTTCAGTAATACAGGTAAAGAGTACAGAACATGTAATACCTCCCTGTACTGTAGGGAGCGCTACCAGACACCAGTCAGTGCATACACTTCAGTAATACAGGTAAAGAGTACAGAACATGTAATACCTCCCTGTACTGTAGGGGGCACTACCAGACACCAGTCAGTACATACACTTCAGTAATACAGGTAAAGAGTACAGATCATGTGATACCTCCCTGTACTGTAGGGGGCGCTACCAGACACCAGTCAGTGCATACACTTCAATAATACAGGTAAGGAGTACAGAACATGTAATACCTCCCGGTACTGCAGGGGGCGCTACCAGACACCAGTCAGTGCATACACTACAGTAATACAGGTAAAGAGTACAGAACATGTAAAACTTCCCTGTACTGTAGGGGGCACTACCAGACACCAGTCAGTGCATACACTACAGTAATACAAGTAAAGAGTACAGAACATGTAATACCTCCCTGTACTGTAGGGAGCGCTACCAGACACCAGTCAGTGCATACACTTCAGTAATACAGGTAAAGAGTACAGATCATTTAATACCTCCCTGTACTGTAGGGGGCACTACCAGATACCAGTCGGTGCATACACTTCAGTAATAAAGGTAAAGAGTACAGAACATGTAATACCTCCCTGTACTGTAGGGGGCACTACCAGACACCAGTCAGTGCATAAACTTCAATAATACAGGTAAAGAGTACAGAACATGTAATACCTCCCTGTACTGTAGGGGGCACTACCAGACACCAGTCAGTGCATACACTTCAGTAATACAGGTAAAGAGTACAGAACATGTAATACCTCCCTGTACTGTAGGGAGGCGCTACCAGACACCAGTCAGTGTATACACTTCAGTAATACAGGTAAAGAGTACAGAACATGTAATACCTCCCTGTACTGTAGGGGGCACTACCAGACACCAGTCAGTGCATACACTTCAGTAATACAGGTAAAGAGTACAGAACATGTAATACCTCCCTGTACTGTAGGGAGGCGCTACCAGACACCAGTCAGTGTATACACTTCAGTAATACAGGGGTTTTACCAGTAAATTGCCTGGTTCTTCCGGCCATTGACACGTTTCACAGATCTGGACTGTCTGTAGCATTATATGTTGAATCTGGTTTCAAGTTACAATGGTCCAGAAAAGACCATTGTATGTTGAAACTATTGTATGTTAAGGCCATTGTAAGTTGAGGGATCATATCTCATACATGTTCGGTCCCTCATCCCCAGGAGAATAAGTACAATCCTGATATGAGGGACTCACCGAGTATTAGTATTCTCCCCAGACCCGGAATATTTCATAATTGATCTCCCCCATCAAATTAATGCTAATTGATAATAATTACCTGAAGCCGAGGAGTGGAGCTCTGCTCTATTTAAAACAAATCTGCCGAGTCCCTGAGCTTAAATAAATTATGGCAATGTCTATATTAGACAGCTATTAGCTTTGATATAATTGAAATTTGTATGTGAAAGCTTCCAGCGCAGGAGAATGCTCCTCCTTAGAGAAGGGAACTCAGAGAGTAAATAGGGGAAAATCTAATATAAAAAAAAAATACATAGTTACTAAGCGTGAAGGTAACCGGGGGATGAGTGGAGATATGAGGAGCGCACTCAACAAGTAGATGGACATGATCGGCTCCGTGGAGACTCAGCAACCCCCAGACTCTAATCCGAAAAAAGAGTCCAAATGGAAAGATCTCACAACTTCTCATATTAACAAGTCTGCGCCCAGGATGGAGGTAAAGATAGTGGGACACGTCTCCAGCTGGGAACCAGACTTAGTAAGATTAAGAGATTGTTCTATAGAATTCTTATATAATATACAGATAGTTTTGTGTCTTTTGAGATGAGGTCCTGATGTCTGAGGAAACACAGGTTGAGGATCCTGGTTGTGTATTCATTGTGAACAAGTCATAAGAAGTTCCTTAGTGTAGTGTGTTCTGTAAGATCCAATTGTCCTAAGTACTTTAATGGAATTAGCAACACAATAATAATAATAATAATAATAATAATAATAAAAACAATATTGATTCTGTGATAATAATGATGATGAGGAGACTGCTGAGAAGTGATCTCTACAGAACAGGAGGTGTCAGCCTATAGTGAATGGTGGATCCTGTATTATCTATATATAGGTGTTACCTGTCAGTGTAATCCTGTCTGTGATGATGAGGAAGAGACTGCTGAGAAGTGATCTCTACAGAACAGGAGGTGTCAGCCTATAGTGAATGGTGGATCCTGTATTATCTATATATAGGTGTTACCTGTCAGTGTAATCCTGTCTGTGATGATGAGGAAGAGACTGCTGAGAAGTGATCTCTACAGAACAGGAGGGGTCAGTCTATAGTGAATGGTGGATCCTGTATTATCTATATATATAGGTGTTACCTGTCAGTATAATCCTGTCTGTGATGATGATGATGATGAGACTGCTGAGAAGTGATCTCTACAGAACATGATGTGTCAGTCTATAGTGAATGGTGGATCCTGTGTTATCTATATATAGGTGTTACCTGTCAGTGTAATCCTGTCTGTGTTGATGATGAGGAAAAAACTGTTATTTGCTCCCATAAAAGTTTGTGAACCCTCTACTTTGGGCACAGATAAAGATACTTTACACAGGACGTATCACAGATTTGCAGCAAATATATTGAACTGAAGATGTTTCTCTAAACATAGGCTTAAAATCCTCATGAAATTCATTAGAAGAGGAGCAGATGTGGTGGAATTGCTGTATTTCTCTTTAATCTGCAATGACAGTGGCATCTTTCCATCCGTGTAGAAAACAAATGGCTACAATGGAAAAGCTTCAAATATAAATTCATGGTGACAGATCCCCTGTAATAAGGGAACAGAAAGTGCGAGGCGCACAACGAAATCCTCCTCAATTATTTTTGTGTCAAACAGAAGGAGAATCCAGAGGTAATTATATGTTGTGTCGTCGATATATCTACATTGTACAGTATTGTGAATGGGGCCCAGACCCTCACCCATTGATACTTTCATCATTCCCATTGGCTATTTAGTAAGGGTGACATGTAACAACCATTGTGGTGGGAACAGACCGACCTATAAAGAGGAAGAAGAGTCTTAGGGGCCAAGACTTTGACACCATAATGGGCCCCAAACGTCCAGCAAAAGACAATGCCATGTAGAAGTGATTTTGGAGTCAATAACTATGAATATAGGGACCATTTCCTATGGGTTCACTTACAAAGAACCTATTATATGTGCTTACAATGAGAACAATAAAGATTACAATGTCATTAACAGTGGATGAGAGAAGAACCCAAAATCAATTACTCAATTAGGACAAGGAACCTCGGGATGATACTGCCATATGGAAGCTGTAATGGTGGCCATATTGGTTATTTATATGACTAATGAATGGATGAAAAGCAAAGATAACAAGATAGAACAGGACCTTTTCCTAAATTTCTCGGTAAGATTTTTCTGTATTATCCTATTTATATATATATATATATATATATATATATATATATATATATATATATTTTTTTTTTTTTTTTTTTTTTTTTTTTTTTAATAAAACAACATAAATCCTAAATGGCAATAATAGCCAATGGAAGAATGCAAGTCAACCAGGAAAAGTTGTGGCACCTTCTCTTGAATTTAAAGGTCAGTGCCCGCGTATTCACTGTGCACCTCTATATCACCGTATACTTCTACCTCAGCTTTTCCAACATAATGAGTCCTCGGAGATCATGATAAGGAAAAACAGACCTCATCAATTTCTCTAATGACTCCTTGGGAAGAGATCCTGTTGTATTTAGGACATTTTAACAACATTTCCATTTGTGAGCTGCCAAAGCCCCTGCGGAGGCGATTTATGGTCTCCTTCATAAAGAAAAATGCTGCCGGATCTCAAGGACGGGCCGGGATGTGGTGTCATTAAAATCATTTTACATGTTACATCAGTAAAGAAGGGAAATGACTGGAGCCAATAGTATATGAGGTGGAAATGAATATCAATCTGATTAACTTATCAATTAGCTACATCTAATAATAATAATAACAATAATATTAATAAAAATAATAATAATATTAATATCATTTTTTTGTTATTATTTTTATTATTATTATTAACAAGAAGAAGAATATTAATAATAATAATAATAATAATAATAATAATATTTATATTCATCTTATTGTTATTATTATTAACAAGAATATTATTAATAATAATAATAGTAATAATAAAAATAATTGTAATTATTTTAATAATTAATTTTTTTAAAATCTGTATAATTAAAATACTCTATCTCTCGAATTTTCTTATTCTACACAAATATATATATATATATAATTTTAAATTTTTTTTAATTTTTTTTTTATTTACTTCTTTTTCTTTTTTTATTCTTTTTTTCTTCTTCCTGGGACTTGATCAGGGTCTGTACAGGTTCCAGTGCAATACATTGGAGTTGATTTGCTAACAGTGGAGTGTAATTTCTGTGTTTTTTTTTCCACGTTGTTTATAATTTTTCCCTACTTTTTGCTCTATCTTTTTTTTTTTTTTTTTTTAACAACAGTTCTAAACTGCCAGGTTATTATTATTATTATTATTATTATTATAAATTAAAAATAAAAATTCTGTATAATTAAAAGATTTTATCTCTAGAACTTTCAAATTCTACACAAATATATATATATTATTATTATTATTTTTTTTTTTCTCTTAACAACAGTTCTAAACTGCCAGGTTTTCCAGAGCTCAAATCCACCAAATTTTTTGTGTAAAACTTAATAAATTTGTCTGCCACACGCCCCTTGTCTGGGTGATGCCCCTTTTTCATCAGGGACACGCCCTCTTTCCCCGGTGGAGACGCCCCTTTACAGTGACAAACAATATATTTACAGTGCCATCCTGTGCCCTAATACGGTAACAATGCCATATTTGCATCATGAAACCACTTTTGCTATAAATTATGCCACAACACATTGGACGGAATCTATCAATGCTGTCAGACAGTTTTCTGGTATGAATAAGTGGAGCATTTTTGTGCAGGCTCAGCAATTTTATGTTGTGTTTTGCAAATCTTGCCCCTTTTTGTAAGTAGGATTTAGTGTTCAGAGCAGCGTTTGCCAACCAGGGTTCCTTCAGCTCTTTCAAAACTACAATTCCCAGCATTTCTGGACAGCCTGGAGGTGGCTCGGCATGACGTCACGATCACAGCTGCCCAAAGCCGCCGCTCTGAACAGGATGTTCAGAATGCCAGGGTGCCAGCCCAGAGATTACGTGGGGCCCCAACGTCCTGACCCCTCTCGATCAGACATCTTATCCCCTATCCTTGTAAAGGATCGCAAGTCATCGCCAGTCATCCGGCACCTAGCAAAGTTTTCTCCGTACGCCGATGTCTGGGGTGCCAGCCCAGAGATTGCGTGGGGCCCCAACGTCCTGACCCCTTTCGATCAGACATCTTATCCCCTATCCTTGTAAAAGATCGCCAGTCATCGCCAGTCATCCGGCACGGAGCAAAGTTTTCTCTGTACGCCGATGTCTGGGGTGCTGCCGCCAAGATCGTGGGGGTCCCCAGCGGCAGGACCCCCGCAGTCAGACATCTTATCCCCTATCCTTCGGATAGGGGATAAGATGTCTAGGGGCGGAGTACCCCTTTAAAGGGGTACTCCGCCCCTAGACATCTTGTCCCCTATCGAAAGGATAGGGGATAAGATGACAGATCACGGGAGTCCCGCCGCTGGGGACCCCCACGGTCTTGGCGGCAGCACCCACCTGTTGCGGCTTCCGGCAGCGCTGGAGGCTCTCATCCTAAAGCCTCCCGACCACGGTGACGTGAGATCGTGACATCACGACTCCGCCCCCGTGTGACGTCATGCCCTGCCCCCTCAATGCAAGTCTATGGGAGGGGGCGTGGCGGCTGTCACGCCCCCTCCCATCGACTTGCATTGAGGGGCGGGGCGTGACATCATACAGGGGCGGAGTCGTGACGTCACGATCTCACGTCACCATAGTCGGGAGCCGAAGCCTCCAGCGTTTCCAGAAGCCGCAACAGGTGGGTCCTGCAGCCGAGATCCCGGGGGTTCCCAGCGGCGGGACCCCCGCGATCTGACATCTTATCCATATCTTTTTGGATACGGGATAAGATGTCTAGGGGCAGAGTGCCCCTTTAAGTCCTATAAGTAAAAAGGAAATCTTAGGTTTTGGGGGCTCCAGTATGGGGGCCGCTCCCTTATTATTGGTGATTCATTCTCTCCTATATTCCTTCTCATCTGAAGTCACCGCACAATCTTCTGTTATTTCAGTCAAATCCATGGATTTCCACCTCCGTATTCACCAGACAAGGTTCACCGTGGCCGCGGCCCTTTTAATGCAGCAAATAGCTAATTAAAATGTTTTATTCGGAGCTTAATTTCCAGCAAAGTCAATACGATTGTTTCAGCCTTCGGAGACAGATAACATTTCAAAGTCATTTTCATCATATAATCGTTTCTTGTTTAACATTCCAAACGAGGGAAAAGTTCACGACTAATTCTGGAAGCTTCTTTCTTTATTTAAACCGGATGACTTCACATTCACCATTTTATGTTGTAAATGTCGCATTTTATTCGTGTTTATATATAGTAGGAATAACATTTTAACATTGTCTTCCCTACTTAAAGGGGTTCTCCAGCAGGAAGGGACCTTTGGCCATTGTATAGTAAATAAAAGTGTTCCCACGGTGCCTCCGTTGTCCCGCTCCGGTCCCCTGCTGTGGTCCTCTCTATGTCAGAATTAGTGACGCTTGAGCCCAAAGGGACATTGGGTCCCAGAGTGTCACAGTGCTCTCTGCCAATCACAGGCTGAGGCGGGACATTGCCAAAGCCAGCAATTGGCTGGGGGGGAAGTATGACATTCTTGGCCCTGACATCACTCCGGGCCCAAGCATCGCGATTTCTTGGAGAAAGGCGACTGTTGCATATATTTGTTGAAAGTTGCACTAAATATCTTGGTTCCTAACTGATCTTCTATTCTCTACTTAAAGGGGTACCCACTGCCTAAGCATTTGGGACATTTTATTCCAAATGCTGAGTGCGGGCTGCGGGGGTCGTGACGTCACATCCACACTTCTCGTGAAGTCACAGTCGTGCTCCCTCAATGCAAGTCTATGGGAGGGGGCGTGACGTCCGTCACGCCCCCTCCCATAGACTTGCATTGAGGGGGCGTGACTGTGATGTCATGAGCCTCTGGTGCTGCATTCAATACTCTAAATGAACGCCGGGTGTAGCAGGGAGATCCTGGGGGTCCCCAGCGGAGGGACATCAGACATCTTTAAGCCCTTAAAGGGGTACTCCGCACCTAGACATCATATCCCCTATACAAAGGATAGGGGATAAGATCATGTTCAGAACGGCGGCTTCAAACGTCATGCCTCGGCCCCTCCATAGACTTGCATTGAGAGGGCGTGGGGTTACGTCACGACCCCTGCAGTCCACACCCAGCTATTGGAACAAAATATTGGGGCAGTGGAGTACCCCTTGAAGATCAATGGAGCTTTAGAGTTTGGACATCACCAACGATCAGAACATTTCACAGACCGGGACATTATATAGAGGTGATCCCTTTAAAGGGATTTAAAGGGATTTATTTAAATTAACTGGTGTCAGAAAGTTAAATAGATTGGTAAATTACTTCTATAAAAAAAAATCTTAATCCTTCCAGTACTAATCAGCTGCTGTATGCTCCACAGGAAGTTCTTTTCTTTATGAATTTCCTTTCTGTCTGACCACAGTGCTCTCTGCTGACACCTCTGTCCATTTTATTAACTGTCCAGAGCAGGAAAGGTTTCCTATGGGGATTTGCTTCTACTCTGGATAGTTCTTAAAATGGACAGAGGTGTCAGCAGAGAGCACTGTGGTCAGGCAGAAAGGAAATTTGAAAAGAAAATAACTTCCTGTGGAGCATACAGCAGCTGATAAGTACTGGAAGGGTTGAGATTTTTAAATAGAAGTAATTTACAGATCTGTCTAACTTTCTGGCATCAGTTGATTAATTTTTTTTTCTTCTTCTAGTGGAGTACCTCTTTAACCCCTTAAGGTGTACTCCGGTGGAAAACTTTTTTTTTTTATTGAACTGGTGCCAGAAAGTTATACAGATTTGTAAATTACTTCTATTAAAAATCTTAATCCTTTTAGTAATTTTTAGCAGCTGTATGCTACAGAGGAAATTCTTTACTTTAAGTTTTTGTCTTGTCCACAGTGCTCTCTGCTGACACCTATCTGTGTCAGGAACTGTTCAGAGCAGCATAGGTTTTCTATGGGGATTTTCTCATGCTCTGGACAGTTCCTGATATGGGCATCAGGTGTCAGCAGAGAGCACTGTGGACAAGACAAAAAAGAAATAAAAAAAATAAAGAATTTCCTCTGTAGCATACAGCTGCTAAAAAGTACTGAAAGGATTAAGATTTTTTTAATAGAAATAATTTACAAATCTGTTTAACTTTCTGGCACCAGTTCATTTAAAAAAAAAAAGTTTTCCATCGGAGTACCCCTTTAAAGACAATTTTAATTTTATGTTTTTGTTTTTTCCTCCTCGCCTTCAAAAAATCATAACTCGTTTATATTTTCATCCACAGACTAGTATGAGGGCTTGTTTTTTGCGTTATAATTCCACCACTCACTTTACCATAACATGTACGGCACAACCAAAACAATACTATATGTGTGGGGGAATTAAAAAGAAAATCGCAATTTATCAAATTTTGGAAGGTTTTGTTTTCATGCCGTACAATTTACGGTAAAAATGATGTGTTCTTTATTCTTTGGCTCAATACGATTAAAATGATACCCATGATTACTCACCTTTCTATTACTGTTGCGCTAAAAAAAAAAAAAAAAAGTACGTTTAAAATCTTTCTATGTTGAAGAGCTATACATTTTTTTACTTTTTCAGTTTTCCGTATAAGCGGCGGTATGAGGGCTAATTTTTTGCACCGTGATCTGTACTTTTTATTGATACCATATTTGCATATATAAAACTTTTAATACATTTTTTAGCAATTTTTTGGGGAATAAATTGTTATAAAAAAAGCAGAATTTGGGATTTTGTTTTACATTCACGCCATCCACCGTATATATTTACGCACGCGGCGATACCAAATATGTCTATTAATTGTTTTTATTTTTTTTTACACTTTTTGGGAGTGAAATGGTGAAAATGGGACAATAAAATTTTTTATTGGGGGAGGTTTTTTTTAAACATTTTTTAAAAAACTTTTTTTTTTACTCATTTGATTGCTAATACTGTTCAGTGCTATATATAAAACACAGCACTGATCAGTGTTATCGGTCATCTTCTGCTCTGGTCTGCTCGATCTCAGACCAGAGCAGAAGACTCGTGGGGGAGGCAGGTGAGGGGACCTCCATCTGCCGTTCTGGATGATCAGATCTCTGCGGCAGCGCTGCGGGCGATCCGATCATGCATTTTAGTGATGGCAGCACTGCAGATGCCGTGATCTGTATTGATCACGGCATCTGAGGGGTTAATGGCAGACATCGGCGCGATTGTGGATGTCGGCCATTATCAGCGGGTCCCTGGCTGCTATCAGCAGCCGGGACCTGCCGCGCCTGACCAGAGCATCGCTCCGATGCTCACGGTCATGTATAGGACATAAATGTACGTCCTGGTGCGTTTAGTACTACCGCACTAGGACATACATTTACGTCCTGCGTCATTAAGGGGTTAAAAGGGAACTGCAGAGGAAAAAAGTATGCCAGAAAGCTAAACAGATTTGTAAATTATTTATATATACAAATCTTAACCCTTCCAGTACTTCTCAGCTGCTGTATGCTCCACAGGAAGTTGTGTAGTTATTTTCTGTCTGACCACAGTGCTCTCTGCTGCCACCTCTGTCCATGTCAGGAACTGTCCAGAGCAGGAGAGGTTTGCTCTGTGGATTTGCTCCTGCTCCGGACAGTTCCTGACATGGACAGAGGTGTCAGCAGAGAGCACTGTGGTCAGACTGGAAAGAACTACACAACTTCCTGTGGAGCATACAGCAGCTGATATGTACTGTATAACTTGAAATGAAAAAAAAAAAAAAACATGTTTTCCCCACCGGAGTACCCCTTTAAGATAAAAAGAAGGGAAAAAAAGCCCAAATTGATTAAAAACAAAATCTCCTTATTCAGATGGCTTCAAATATGTTTTTATATTGCTTAAAAATGTTTCAAAAAAGTATCTTAATTCCGTGGATATTGTTTGTTTTGAAGCGATTCTACACTCCAGCCCCCTCAGGGACCACGCTTGGCGTACACATACATACATGCCTATATACTGTACATATGCACATAAATATTCATGCGATCCGGCCCTCGCAGAAATACAAGCCGGTGGGGGAAATCTCCAAGGAAATGGCGCCGCTAATCACTGTTTAAATTCTTAAATGAAGCACAATAGCGCAGAGCAGAATGGTAGTTGACAGCTTCGCTTCAAAGCGGCGTCTACGGTTTTTATGCAACACAATCACTTATGGCCGGAGACAAATAACAGACTGCGGCGGTGTCCGCTCAGCGGGCGGCAGAACTAATAAACGTGTAAAAGAGTCCGGTTAACAAGATGTGGTCTGACGGGAAGACAGGCGCGCGGTTATTACAGCAGCGCGGCGCCCCCCCACTGATATCTGGAGTTATGCACTAGACCAAATCCTCATAATCCAATGCTAATTCTGGGTTATTATGTGGCCGCGAACGACACAGACGGAATAATATTTTACATTTGTTTTCAAGAGCAAATTCTGCTTTTATGAAATAAACCTTGAATTATATAATAGAGAAGGACAGTGATAGGTCGGCGGCGGAGACGGCGGCTGCGGGGATTTTTTGTTACAATCTTTCTTTCACTTTTTTTTTCTCTGTAGGAAACAAAATTGCAAAAAGATTTACTAAGAAATGAATAAGTCTGGAATGTAATGCAGTTGGGAATGGGTTAAAGGAGAGGGACACTATTGCTGATGTTATTTATTGTATCTAATGTAATAATAATAATATTATTATTATTTGTATTATTATTATTTGTATTATTATTATTATTTAATATTATTTTATTATTTGTATTATTATTATTATTATTATTATTATTATTATTACTATTATTAATAATAAAACATTTATTATTATTATTGCCATTTTATTACTATTATTATTATTATTATTTTTTATATTATTATTATTATTACTATTTTATTATTATTATTCATATTATTATTATTATTATTATTATTTTTATTATTTCACTATTTGTATTATTATTATTATTATTATTACTAGAGATGAGCGAACTTACAGTAAATTCGATTCGTCACAAACTTCTCGGCTCAGCAGTTGATACTTTTCCTGCATAAATTAGTTCAGCATTCCGGTGCTCCGGTGGGCTGGAAAAGGTGAATACAGTCCTAGGAGACTCTTTCCAGACCTTTTCCAGCCCACCGGAGCACCGGAAAGCTGAACTAATTTATGCAGGAAAAGTCAGCAACCGCCGAGCAGAGAAGTTTGTGACGAATCGAATTTACTGTAAGTTCGCTCATCTCTAATTATTACTTTTATTATTATTATTATTATTATTATTATTATTGTTTTTTATTATTATAGTATTATTATTATTATAAAGCTTCTTCTGTTTTTGTGTATACAGCTCCTATACAGACGTATGTGTCTCCATGGTTACAGACTACAAGGAAAGCCTGTGTAGTCTGATCCTGTGGTTTGTTTTATAGGGGCAGATAACAATATAGAGCAGTGGTCTTCAACCTGCGGACCTCCAGATGTTGCAAAACTACAACTCCCAGCATGCCCGGACAGCCAACGGCTGTCCGGGCATGCTGGGAGTTGTAGTTTTGCAACATCTGGAGGTCCGCAGGTTGAAGACCACTGGTATAGAGATTCTACAGGAGCAGGAGCTGGTAGTTTTTGTCTCATTGTTGCCATTTGGACCAAGTTCACTTGCAGTTTGTCTACGGATATTACTTGGGAATTTCCGATATTAAAGGGATACTCCGGAACTCCAGCATTCTGAACATTTTGCTTAGAACGCTCGGAGCCGAAGCCCGTGATGGTGACTTCATGACTACGCCTCTCGTGATGTCACACCACGCCCCCTCTATTCATGTCTATGGGAGGGGGCGTGTCGGCTGTTATGTGGGCACTGTATACGGCACTGGACACACTATGGCTGCCATTGGTAACACTAGAACTGCAGTTTTCACAGTTACGGGGGCCCTTGAGACCCGAGGATATGTCATGTTATCCGCACGTCCAATGTCATGTGTTTCCTTCCCGTGTTCTGCTCTAATGAACTGAAAATCTTCTCTCGGCCGAGGACGTTTCTTTATTGTCACATTTCATCAAGTTCTTTCCATAAAAAGATTCAGATCTACTGGGAAGAAGCGAAATATCATCGGATCCACATGAGGCGGCTTGTCATGTAACTGGATATCACAAGAACGAACTGCGCCAGGAACTCCCACTAACTAATCAATAAGAAAGCACCAGAGACCTTCCGGAACGTTCAGACATCTGGAAAAAAAAGAGACGCTCCGGCAATACCATCCGATCCATTATAAAGTGTATATCACCTACCTGGATCTGGGAATGAAGGAGTTAATACGCATCCGTCATCCGTTCTGTGCACATGAAAGTGACAGCACAGTCAAATAGATGCTCGTCTATGGATACATTGTATATCTTTTATAGAAGAATTCTTGCCTTTATTTTACACACACACAAAAAAAAGCCCAAAGTGTCAAAAAGGTGTTGGCGGCGGGGGGGGGTAAGTGAAAGTTTGTTTAGTCTTTTTTGCAACCCGGGCAGGATGAAATACAAAAAATACATCTCCTTTAACAGAGTTGTAGTTTTGCAACAGCTGGAGGTGCGCTGGTTGTGAAACAGACCAAGATTGTGATGCGTTGTGATCAGCCAGAGAAGTAAGGGAGGAATTATCAGTGTGTGTACTGCTGGCTAAAATCTTAGATCTCGTGTTGTATGCTTGGAGTTGAAGTTTTGCAACCTCTGGAGGTGCAACGTCTGGAGGGCCACAGTTTGAGACCACTGCTCTAGAAGAAGGGAGCGAGTACATTCGCAGATTAGGCTGATAGGTTAGGCCTCGATCTCTTTGCGCATGCGCCGCAGTCTTCATTTACAGGCACACATGCAGGGTTTAATCATGGTTCACCACTGGCCGGCAAGTTATGTGTGTAGGGGCGGCATGACCTCACATGGGAGAGGTGTGGGGACTTGAGGGGCAGAGTGAAAGGTGGAAGGGGTCATTTTTGTAAAAATGTTACCCCACAAATATATATTTTTTTCCTTAGATTAAACAGTACAAATCTGGTAAAAAAAAAGAAAAAAGAAAGCCTTATATGGGTACGCAAATATATAAACAAAAGAAGGCTCGCTCTTGGAACCCTGGAAGAAAAGAAATTATTATTATTATTATTATTATTAATAATAATAATAAAAATAATAATAATAACAACAGATTAATAAAAATAAATTTAAAGGTATGGATAGAATAAATAAATAAATAAATAAATGGAAAAATGTAGCAACATTTCATAAAAGTTATTACTTATATTGATGGATTTTGTTCTCCTCCAACAGACCAGGGGAGATGGGGGGTGTGATTAGCTTGGTTGGGTAAGGAAAAAAAATTGTTTATTTAAAAAAATAAATAAATAAATAAATAAATAAATAAAGGCTAAAATTGATCAAGTCTTAAAGTAGTTAACATACTTTAATACTTTACTACTATTTCTGTACAATTTTGAATTAAAATGATTTTCCAAGTAGAAACCTGACTGCGTGAGTGTGCGCATGCATGCGTGTACCGTATTTTTCGCCCTATAGGACGCACCGGCGTATAAGACGCACCCAATTTATAGGTGCAAAATCTAAAAAATAAAGATTTTGAACCCAATAGTGGTCTTCAACCTGCGGACCTCCAGATGTTGCAAAACTACAACTCCCAGCATGCCCGGACAGCCGTTGGCTGTCCGGGCATGCTGGGAGTTGTAGTTTTGCAACATCTGGAGGTCCGCAGATTGAAGACCACTGCATAGGAGGTAATACTCACGTGTCCCCGCCGCTCCGGACCCGTCACCGCTGCCCTGGATGTCGCTCCATCGCTGTCGCCATGTCCCCGTCGCTCCAGAACGTCTCTGCTGCCGGCCGGGTATCCTCGCTCTCCGTCGCCGCCATCACGTCGTTACGCATGCCGAAACACACAGGCGACGACGTGATGACGAGGAAGGAGAGTGCCGGCCATACAGGGGATCCCTGAACGGAGAAGACACCGAAGAGGCAGGTAATGTCCCTCCCGGTGTCCTGTAAGCACTAACCTGGCTATTCAGTCGGGCTGTTCGGGACCGCCGCGGTGAAATTGCGGCGGTCCCGAACAGCCCGACTGAACAGCCGGGTTAGTGTCACTTTCCCTTCAGACGCTGCGGTCAGCTTTGATCGCCGCGTCTGAAAGGTTAATACAGGGCATCACCGCGATCGGTGGTGTCCTGTATTAGCCACGGGTCCCAGCCGTTGATGGCCGCAGGGACCGCCGCGATAGGGGTGTATTCGCCGTATAAGACGCACCGACTTTTCCCCCCCAGTTTTGGGGAAGAAAAAGTGCACCTTATACGACGAAAAATACGGTATGTGTGACATCTACACTAGATTGTGGACAGTTAACCCTGTCAGTGACTGACTTCAGCTCATAGTCGCCCCCTGCAGGAAGTGCAGCATATAGATTCACACATTTAGCGGATGCAGCTCTCTGTTACTTTCCCCCTTCCCCATTGATGTGGACACATACAGGGCTGAAGCCACCTGCAGCTTTTAACCCTCTAATGCTTGAATGTATAATGTTTTTAGTAGGAGATCACAACACATTATTTATGTATGTTCTGAACTTATCTGCCCCAAGAGACCTTCCATCACCTTCCCTTTAAAATGGCAGCCCCCATGTGAACCGCAGGAAATGAATGACCGTTTTCTACCATCTTCCTGCCTGCGCCGGAGCGTGCGAGAATTATTGTGTATTCCTTCCGTTCTCGGAGCTTAAATCAGAATGTAGAGGGAAGGATAAGGATTGAGAATAAGGATGAATATTCAATGATAGTGTCCTGCAGCTATTTCTCATAAAAGAAACATCTGGAGATACTTGCTTGTAAAATATCGCTCTGGCGTTTCGCCACCTTGGTATAAATAGTCCCTCGGGCATTTCATCGCTTTATTACGTTCCTGATTTCCGCCGAGCAGAATACAATCTCAAGGACATCTCCCATTCATTGTGGAGGTGACACAGGTTCGCGTGCGGGGTATTGTTCACACATCGCCCTCGTGAGTTTCGTAGATCTTCGCTTTCTCCGCAGGTGCAGAAGTCGCCGGAGGAAATGTCTTTGTGATTGGGATTTTGTCTTGGTCACAATGGCTTCGCTTAGCTTCCTTATTGAGATCACGACCGGTGATCTATGGGACAGGATTTTCTGCATCAACCTTTATTTTCTTTGGAGATTTCCTCACATTATGTCTTGGATTAGGCTTGTCATAAATTTAAAGGGATTTTATGTAGATGATGCCTAACCGATGCATATATATATATGTGGTGTCCCGGAACCGTATTGTATACGTTACCTGTATAGAGGTCCCCATAGTCAGAGTCCCTAGGATGTCGGGGTCCCTCTTTTGTAGTTTTCCCCTTGTCGCCTCTCACTTAGTCGATGACTATATAGCAGTTCTATTTAATATTAATATAAGTATAAGGATAGATATGTATATATTTAGTTATCTACCTGTTCGGAGCGTAGCAGGACCTGCGGGTCACGTGATTAGGTTGAAACTCCATGGTTTTGCTACAGGACCTTTGGAGGTTCCCGTGACGTGTTCACCCACAATGCACTGCAACGGTGAGTGACAGTCATTACGGACCAATCCAAAACGGATGGCCCCTGCCCATATAAGGGACCCGCGCCATCTTGTTCGTCCTCTTCTCTCTTGGGTTGCTGACTCTGGAAGAGGTAGGACCTCCGCAGCTTACAAGACGATTTACTAGGCCAAAGCCTTGCAGCCTCGGCCTCTAACCTAGCGGATAGACTAAGCAATTCCCCGCTACTTACCGCAAGATCACTGGACCTCATTACTCCCCTAAATCCAGCGGATCTCTGCTACATAATCCTTCAGAAGCTAAATTGGGTATCTCTAATCCCAACCGACTGTCAATCGCTGCTCACCTATATGCATAGAGACTCTGTTTTCTGGACTGTTACTATTACTACATGTACAGAAATTCTTCAGCAAAAGTTCCTGCAAGTTTTCAGTTAACAGCGGTTGTGGACAATCCTTTATTTCTGAATCACCTATTGCTCTTGAGAAGGGTGGCAATAGGCCTATCAAGATTCCAGCATTTAACCCTCACCCTGGCGTCACGAGTGACAAGGGTTAACAGCGCCCTTAACTATCCTGCACAACGACACCCTAAATACCCTACACTCCCACAAGACAACATTCTCTCATCCGCCACCGCATATATATATATATATATATATATATATATATATATATATATATATATACTGTATATATGTGTAGCAAGCGTAGAAGGAAAGTAACGGAGCACTCATGCTGCAACTTCTGTATGGAGGCTGGAACTCAATCCCGGTATTCCATGGCGGGGAGGCGACAGGTGTAACGGGAGGAGCCTCAGACACCGGCCACGGACCGTATCACACCCACTGGCGCTTCGTCAGGCCGTATACACATGTAGAATTTTAGGATGGAGTTGGATACATTCACGGATTAGTATGCGCCTGAAATTGGTCGGCTTCAGGCCTAGTTTGCTTGTAGAATTGTACAGAGCTCCGCTCGCTGTCATATCCCAGAGGAAAGAGAGCGATCATTGGCTACAGCGCCATTATATCTGAAGGGGCAGGTCCAAAGCTTATTGGTTCCCCAAACCTGTCAGTCCTAGTACAAAGGATTGTGGATCTAACACATGACCTAGTCACATGACCCGAAGGTCCTTAACCTCAAATATAACACCAATATCACTGATCACGTGACCTAAGGTCCTGTACATTACTTACACTATATTATAACAAATTATATATATATATACAATTTTAAGAATACTAGGAGGTGACTTGGGGTTATCCCACCAGGAGAGCCCTATCAGCATGAGGAACTCTGACAATGGGCACTTACAACCAAAGGTACGGGACCGAGTAACAAGGCTCCTGGCTTTGGTGATGTAGACTGATACTGTGGCCATAGTATGGCTGGAAGGCCAATCCCGGACGTCTATTACTGGGAATGGTCAATTGCAGGGTGGGGGTCATTCCCCACAATCCAGGCCGGCCTGTTCCACCAGCTGAGGGGGATTTGCTAGTTGCAGCTCACACTGCAGAGAGAGCTGTATGAGAAGTTCTTCCCTTCGTAAGCTGGTGAGCAGTCTGCCTGGAGGCCTGGAAAAGACTTGCTTGATGCCGCATGGCGTGGACTCAGGTGGGAACAAACACCTAAGGAATACAGGCGGACTTTTGTTGCGTTTTCCTTTGTTCTGCATTTAAAGACTGTTTGCTGTGTGACAAGTGTGAATAAAACACTGAACTTTGATTTGAGAAATACTGCTACCTTGCCTCTATACTGCAACTGCACCTGTCTGCAAGAGCGAGTCCTCACAAAATATATATATATATATATATATATATATATATAGTGTCTCGGGGTGTGAAGGTGAGGTGAATGGTGCAGGTGTTATTAACCCCTAAATGTTCGTGATGCCAGGGTGTGGTTTTCCCAGTAACCAGCCGAACAGTAGTACCGCTATCCCAAGGTTAGGCAGGGCAATAATAGTCCAAGACCAGGTCAGGGTTAACGGTTGCTTTACTGTGGTAGACAGATGGTAAAAGTCTTTATAGCTAGGCCAGGATCCCAGAGAGGGGACCAGTAACACAGAAGGACCTTGCAGCTTGTTGGGACTTGTAGTGACTTTAGGACAGCCACATTGACTATAGTAGACTGGACTATAGACTTGGCTTGGCTGTAGGTAGTGACAGTAGACATAGACATGACTTACTGACATGTGGCTGTAGGTGGCTTGAGGCCTCCAGATGTGCTGGACACTGGCTCTGAGACGTCTGGTCTTTACTGCGCCTCAGGATCTAATAGAGAGATTGTAATGGCTGCCCCTCTTATAAAGGGGGCTGAGCCAGAAGCCCATAGGTCAAGCTGCAGGTCACATGGTTAGCTGGTGCTCTCTGGGTAACAAACACATCATGTGAACACATTATCATGTAACTCAAAGGTCCATAAAGTTCCTTTGTACATAATACTCATAACACTATACATAATATATATTACTATGGGGGAGACACTGCAGGAGGGCCCCTAGGACACAGAGGGACTCAACCTGACAGGGCCCAAGTACTGTACGGGACTATATCCCATACTGGGACATCACATACAGTATATACACACAATGTATGTGTAACATTGTGTGCCGTCTATTGTACATCCGCCTCCTGTATATACACTTTCTGTGGACTCCGGTGGCCGGACATACTTCTGAGTCCTGTACGATCACTGATATCTGACTAATTAGTGACAATTGATTATTTATGTGCAATATTCTAGGTGGTGGACATCATTTTGTTCTATCATTTGTGATTTTTTCTTTTTGCGATCACAAGATTGTTATCTGTTTGTCAAGTTGGGGTTATATGTGTTATATCTTAGTACAACCAATAAAAGCAAATATGTGATTATTACACACTTTACCATGGAGCTATGTGGTTTACATGTGGAGGAGGTTTGTTACAGTGTGTCACCCCAGTAGTAAGGAGATTACATGAGGAGGAGGTTTGTTACAGTGTGTCACCCAAGTAGTAAGGAGATTACATGAGGAGGGGTTTGTTACAGTGTGTCACCCCCAGTAGTAAGGAGATTACATGAGGAAGAGGTTTGTTACAGTGTGTCACCCCAGTAGTAAGGAGATTACATGAGGAGGGTTTTTGTTACAGTGTGTCACCCCCAGTAGTAAGGAGATTACATGAGGAAGAGGTTTGTTACAGTGTGTCACTCAAGAAGTAAGGAGATTACATGAGGAGGGGTATGTTACAGTTTGTCACCCCAGTAGTAAGGAGATTACATGAAGAGGAGGTTTGTTACAGTGTGTCACCCCAGTAGTAAGGAGATTACATGAGGAGGAGGTTTGTTACAGTGTGTCATCCCAGTAGTAAGGAGATTACATGAGGATGAGGTTTGTTACAGTGTGTCACCCAAGTAGTAAGGAGATTACATGATGAGGGGGTTTGTTACAGTGTGTCACTCCAGTAGTAAGGAGATTACATGAGGGAGAGGTTTGTTACAGTGTGTCACCCAAGTAGTAAGGAGATTACATGAGGAGGGGGTTTGTTACAGTGTGTCACCCCAGTAGTAAGGAGATTACATGAGGAGGAGGTTTGTTACAGTGTGTCACCCCAGTAGTAAGGAGATTACATGAGGAGGAGGTTTGTTACAGTGTGTCACCCCAGTAGTAAGGAGAATACATGAGGAGGAGGTTTGTTACAGTGTGTCACCCCAGTAGTAAGGAGAATACATGAGGAGGAGGTTTGTTACATTGTGTCACCCCCAGTAGTAAGGTGATTACATGAGGAGGAGGTTTGTTACAGTGTGTCACCCCAGTAGTAAGTAGATTACATGAGGAGGAGGTTTGTTACAGTGTGTCACCCCAGTAGTAAGGAGATTACATGAGGAGGAGGTTTGTTACAGTGTGTCACCCCAGTAGTAAGGAGATTACATGAGGAGGAGGTTTGTTACAGTGTGTCACCCCAGTAGTAAGGAGAATACATGAGGAGGAGGTTTGTTACATTGTGTCACCTCCAGTAGTAAGGTGATTACATGAGGAGGAGGTTTGTTACAGTGTGTCACCCCAGTAGTAAGTAGATTACATGAGGAGGAGGTTTGTTACAGTGTGTCACCCCAGTAGTAAGGAGATTACATGAGGAGGAGGTTTGTTACAGTGTGTCACCCCAGTAGTAAGGAGATTACATGAGGAGGAGGTTTGTTACAGTGTGTCATCCCAGTAGTAAGGAGATTACATGAGGATGAGTTTTGTTACAGTGTGTCACCCCAGTAGTAAGGAGATTACACGAGGAAGAGGTTTGTTACAGTGTGTCACCCAAGTAGTAAGGAGATTACATGAGGAGGGGGTTTGTTACAGTGTGTCACCCCAGTAGTAAGGAGATTACATGAGGAGGAGGTTTGTTACAGTGTGTCACCCCAGTAGTAAGGTGATTACATGAGGAGGGTTTTTTTTACAGTATGTCACCCCAGTAGTAAGTAGATTACATGAGGAGGAGGTTTGTTACAGTGTGTCACCCCAGTAGTAAGGAGATTACATGAGGAGGAGATTTGTTACAGTGTGTCACCCCAGTAGTAAGGAAATTACATGAGGAGGAGGTTTGTTACAGTGTGTCACCCCAGTAGTAAGGAGATTACATGAGGAGGGGGTTTGTTACAGTATGTCACCCCAGTAGTAAGGAGATTACATGAGGAGGGGGTTTGTTACAGTGTGTCACCCCAGTAGTAAGGAGATTACATGAGGAGGAGGTTTGTTACAGTGTGTCACCCCAGTAGTAAGGAGATTACATGAGGAGGAGATTTGTTACAGTGTGTCACCCCAGTAGTAAGGAAATTACATGAGGAGGAGGTTTGTTACAGTCTGTCACCCTGGTAGAAAGGTGGGCGTGTCAAAGGGCGGAGCCAATGGGCAGGGTCAAGGGGCTGCAACGTTAGCTTTCGCCTAGGGTGGCAAAAATCCTTGCACTAGCCCTGCGTTGTACCCCTGGTGAGCAGTGATGTATACACTACATGCATCACCAATCGTTTACAATCACCGGCTGGGGGAGCACACAATCCTTTGCTGCCATCTCACACTATACCACTGACTTTTATTATATCTGCCCCTTCACCACTTGAAGTTTATGCCGCAGTAACGGCATGACCATCGCTTAGCCAGTCAGATCATCATGTGCGTTATTCAGAAAATGAAGAGGTGCCGCTTTTTAGGCTTGTCAATTTATACTGTTTATTTTTATTATTGTTTGCTTATCTTTTTCAATTATCAGTGTTAGTGAGGGCCTCATGTTCGAGTTTCTCCTAAGGCCTCACAAAGTCAAGAGCCTCCTCTGCATCCATGCCTCTACGACAGTGTTTCTCAACCAGGGTGCCCCCAGCTGTTGCAAAACTACAACTCTCAGCATGCCCGGACAGCCAAAGGCTGTCCGGGCATGCTGGGAGTTGTAGTTTTGCAACAGCTGGAGGCACCCTGGTTGGGAAACAGTGCGCTAGGATTTTATATAACTAAGTAATGATTCAGTAAATGAATATTCTAAGTTTCTTTATAAATGATGTGAAGAAGTTTTATATCTTAAATAACCGCAGGTTCCCGTCCCCACCCGGCTCGATGCCGCTCCCAGATCCCGGGGCTCAAGAAGATTTTAGGTCCCGTCGAGGAATTCTCCAATTTTCTGTCTTGAGAGACAAACTTTAAATTGCATAATATTTTTTGGCACAGAATATGTTCACTTATTGGTAGCACAAGAGGGATTCGGTGAGATTAAAATGTGGTTTATATTGCCAAAAATTAATTTTCTCTGTGTAATGTAAAAGCTTATAATGGGGGGAAAGCATCCAATAAATCATTTAGTGGTGCCCGAGATACGAGGGATAAGAGTCTAATGTGTACGTGGGTTCTCGTCCATTAACAACTACAATGGCTGCGATCCAATGATACTGTAGGAATGTAGGCATTATGGTTAATGCCCAGCAGCAATCTTAAAGGGGTACTCCGGTGGAAAACACACACATATATATATATACATATATATATATATATATATATATATATATATTATAATTATTATTATTTTTTTAATCAAATGGTGCCAGAAAGTTAAACAGATTTGTAAATTACTTCTATTAAAAAAGTCTTAATCCTTCCAGTACTTATCAGCTGCTGTTTGATTAATAGGAAGTTATTTTCTTTTTGAATTTCCTTTCTGCCTAACCACAGTGCTCTCTGCTGACACCTCTGTCTATTTTAGGAACTGCCCAGAGTTGGAGAAAATCCCCATAGAAAAACTATCCTGCTCTGGACAGTTCCTGAAATGGACAGTGGTGTCAGCAGAGAGCACTGTGGTCAGGCAGAAAGGAAATTCAAAAAGAAAATAAATTCCTCTGGATCATAAAAGCAGCTGATAAGTAATGGAAGGATTAAGATTTTTTAATAGAAGTAATTTACAAATTTGTTTAACTTTTTAGCACCAAATTGGGGAGCCTGTGTAAGGTGTGCCCCATAAGGATGCATTCACACGGGCGTATTTGTCAGCGGATCCGCAGCTGACAAAGGCCCCTAAAGTGCTGCCCTCTTTGTGCCTGCTAATAGCGGCAATCCGCCGCTACCAGCAGACACAGTGCGATGTGCGAGTTACCCTGCAGTGTACTCGCACACATCGCGACCGCTCTCTGTGTAGCTCAGGGAGCCGGGGGAGCTACACGATGTGCGGGATGTGCGGATACATTGCGACTCGCACTTCACAGTGTATCTGCTGGTAGCGGTGGATTTCCACTATTAACAGGCACAAAGAGGGCAGCACTTTAGGGGCCTTTGTCAGCAGATTCGCAGCTGTGGATCCGCTGACAAATACGCCGGTGTGAATGCGCCCTAAATCATAGAGTGCTCCTCCAAGGGGTAACAACAGCTAATTTGAATAAATGTTTGTATTCTGCTTCACAGTAATTGTCTTGTGTGAAATAGAACTGAAATAGACGCGGTGATACGTCAGTGCTCCAGGCGAGCGAGGGGAACGGAGATTTCCTTCTATATATGGATGATATTGAAAATGTAGAACAATTCTCTAACATGGTGGCTAAAAATCCATGTCCTTCATGTTATCTGTAGAACAAGGCTTCTTATGGTGACCGTAGAACAATGTCCTTCATGGTAGTTGTAGAATAAAGCTACCGTATATACTCGAGTATAAGCCGAGATTTTCAGCACAATTTTTCGTGCTGAAAACGTCTCCCTCGGCTTATACTCGAGGGAAGAAAAAAAAATCACAGGCATACTGGTGGGGGTGGCGAGGGGGATGGGCCATGCCGTCCATCGCACCCAACTATGCTGCAGGGACTGTCCAAATTCCAGTGGGGAGAGTTGAGCCATCCATCTTGACCAGTAGGCCCTCTTCACTGCTCCGGGCCTGCCCCGTACTTGTGACACTGCATTGACACAGCCACACAGGGACGTTCCTCCGTAGCGTCATCAATGCATCGTCACTAGTACGGGGAAGGCCTGGAGCGGAGAAGATGGCCTCCCATTCACGATGGACAGCCCGGACCGGCTTAACTCTCCCCTTGGAATTCGGACCATCCCTGCAGCTTAGATGGGTGATGATCGATGGCTGCTAGGGAAGGACCAACAGAGCTACAACTGGGTCAGTGAGTAGAGAACAAGAGAGGGGGGTATGTATGATGACGAAGGTCTACATGATGACAGGGGGGGGATAATGGGGGTCTGGATGATAACAGGGGGTCAGAATGATGACAGAGGGGGTCGGGATGGTGACGGGGGGGATGATGGATGACAGGGGAGGAGGGGATGATGTATTACCCCCACCCCCCAACCCCAGGCTTATACTTGAGTCAATACGTTTTTCCCAGGTTTTTGGGGTGAAATTAGATGCCTCAGCTTATATTGGGGCCGGCTTATACTCGAGTATATATGGTACTTATGGCTGAGGTAGATTGATATTCTTCATAGTGGATGTACAACAATAGTTTTTAAAGGGGTACTCTGCCCCTAGACATCGTGGCTGTGATGTCTTGAGCGGAGTGGGGCCGTGACATCATGAACCTCTGGTGCTGCACCCAACACTCTAAATGAACGCCGAGTGCAGCAAGGAGATCGGGGGAGTTCCCAGTGGAGGGACATCAGACAACTTTAAGCCCTTAAAAGGTGTACTACGCCCCTAGACATCATATCCCCTATCTAAAGGATATGGGAAAAACTGTCTGATCGCAGGGGTCCCGTCTGATCACGGATGCGGCACCCCAGACATCCGGTGCACAGAGCGAACTTCACTCCGTGCCGGATGATGCAGGGTGGAGGCTCGTGACTGCACGATCGGGTCGCGGCCATGATGTCACAAGCCGCCGGTGCTCCGGTGCTGCATCTGACACTCTAAACGAACGTCGAGCGCAGCAGATAGATTATGGGGGTCCCCAGTGGCGACACCCCGGCGATCAGACATCTTATCCCCTATGCTTTGTATAGGGGATAAGATGTCTAGGGGCAAAGTACCCCTTTAAGGTGGAGGTAAAACAATTCTGGTGGAGGTAAAACAATTGTTGTAGGACAAGGCTCTACACAGTGATTGTAGCACAATACTCTTTATGGTTGTTGTAGGACAAGGCTCTATATAGTGATTGTAGCACAATACTCTTTATGGTTGTTGTAGGACAAGGCTCTATATAGTGATTGTAGCACAATACTCTGTATGGTTGTTGTAGGACAAGGCTCTATATAGTGATTGTAGCACAATACTCTTTATGGTTGTTGTAGGACAAGGCTCTACACAGTGAATGTAGCACAATACTCTTTATGGTTGTTGTAGGACAAGGCTCTACACACTGATTGTAGCACAATACTCTTTATGGTTGTTGTAGGACAAGGCTCTATGTAGTGAATGTAGCACAATACTCTTTATGGTTGTTGTAGGACAAGGCTCTACACACTGATTGTAGCACAATACTCTTTATGGTTGTTGTAGGACAAGGCTCTATGTAGTGAATGTAGCACAATACTCTTTATGGTTGTTGTAGGACAAGGCTCTATGTAGTGAATGTAGCACAATACTCTTTCTTTATGGTTGTTGTAGGACAAGGCTCTATATAGTGATTGTAGCACAATACTCTTTATGGTTGTTATAGGACAAGGCTCTATATAGTGATTGTAGCACAATACTCTTTATGGTTGTTGTAGGACAAGGCTCTACATAGTGATTGTAGCACAATACTCTTTATGGTTGTTGTAGGACAAGGCTCTACACAGTGATTGTAGCACAATACTCTTTATGGTTGTTGTAGGACAAGGCTCTACACAGTGATTGTAGCACAATACTCTTTATGGTTGTTGTAGGACAAGGCTCTATATAGTGAATGTAGCACAATACTCTTTATGGTTGTTGTAGGACAAGGCTCTATATAGTGATTGTAGCACAATACTCTTTATGGTTGTTGTAGGACAAGGCTCTACACACTGATTGTAGCACAATACTCTTTATGGTTGTTGTAGGACAAGGCTCTACATAGTGATTGTAGCACAATACTCTTTATGGTTGTTGTAGGACAAGGCTCTATATAGTGATTGCCGCACAATACTCTTTATGGTTGTTGTAGGACAAGGCTCTACACAGTGATTGTAGCACAATACTCTTTATGGTTGTTGTAGGACAAGGCTCTATATAGTGATTGTAGCACAATACTCTTTATGGTTGTTGTAGGACAAGGCTCTACATAGTGATTGTAGCACAATACTCTTTATGGTTGTTGTAGGACAAGGCTCTACATAGTGATTGTAGCACAATACTCTTTATGGTTGATGTAGGACAAGGCTCTACATAGTGATTGTAGCACAATACTCTTTATGGTTGTTGTAGGACAAGGCTCTACATAGTGATTGTAGCACAATACTCTTTATGGTTGTTGTAGGACAAGGCTCTACATAGTGAATGTAGCACAATACTCTTTATGGTTGTTGTAGGACAAGGCTCTACATAGTGATTGTAGCACAATACTCTTTATGGTTGTTGTAGGACAAGGCTCTACATAGTGATTGCCGCACAATACTCTTTATGGTTGTTGTAGGACAAGGCTCTATATAGTGAATGTAGCACAATACTCTTCATGGTGGATGTAGGACAAGGCTCTATATAGTGAATGTAGCACAATACTCTTTATGGTTGATGTAGGACAAGGCTCTATATAGTGATTGTAGCACAATACTCTTTATGGTGGATGTAGGACAAGGCTCTATATAGTGATTGCCACACAATACTCTTTATGGTTGTTGTAGGACAAGGCTCTATATAGTGAATGTAGCACAATACTCTTTATGGTTGTTGTAGGACAAGGCTCTATATAGTGAATGTAGCACAATACTCTTTATGGTTGTTGTAGGACAAGGCTCTATATAGTGAATGTAGCACAATACTCTTTATGGTGGATGTAGGACAATACACCTCATTGTGGATTAATACTCCTCAGGGAAGTTGCAGATTATTGCATATAAAATGCGCATTCCAGCTATACATTACAAATCCAAATCACAGATAAGTTGTGGTTATTGGCAGATCCCAGTGATTGTCACATCCCAAAACCTTTTGAACAGTTATCACAATTACAGGAAATGCTACTTTCAATGATTGTAGAACCCTGGATGAGTCTTTAAAGGGGTACTCCGGTGAAAAACATTTATTTATTTATTTATTTATTTATTTCAAATCAACTCGTGGCAGCAAGTTGTACAGCTTTGTAAATTATTTCTATTAAAAAAAATCTTAATCCTTCTAGTACTTATCAGCTGCTGTATGCTCCACGGGAAGTTGTGTAGTTCTTTCCAGTCTGTGTCATTCCGTGCCAGGAGCTGTCCGGTTCAGGAGAGGTTTACTATGGGGATTTACTTCTACTCTGGACAATTCCTGACATGTACAGAGGTGTCAGCAGAGAGCACTGTGGTCAGGCAGAAAAGAACAACTCAACTTCCTCTGTAGTAGATTGCAGCTGATAAGTTTTGGAAGAATTAAGAATTAATTATTATTTTTCAATAGAAGTAATTTACAAGTCTGTTTAAATTTCTGGCACCGGTTAATATGAAGGAAAAAAAAAATAAAAACGGTTTCCACCAGAATACCCCTTTAACCAGTTGGGGACAGAGAGCGTACCTATACACCCTCCGCATTTCCGATCACAGCCGCTCGCCGGTCGCTCGACATCTATCAGCAGGCATCCCCCACCCCCATGCCGGCATTCGCCGCAAATCGCCAGTCAATTCAGACCGGCAATTTACGGCGATCCATGCCAATCTGGTCACTGGTGACCCGATCGCACGGAAAATGAGAATGATAGGAGCTGTTAGGGAGCTAAAGGATAGGAGCGAGGTGGCAGTGTTGCCACCTCCTCCTATCCCCTGCCATTGGTCGATCAGGTAGACGACCAATGGTAGTTGGGGGGGGGGGGGAGTTAGAGTTCATTTCCCCCTCTCTGCCCACCAATCGAAATCCGGGCATAGCAGGGGGAACACGGGCGGCAATTGGGGAGCATGGCCAGCTTATCCGGACCGGTGGAGGTGGCGGAGGCGGCATCCTGAAGCAGCGGCGGCATTGACGGCAGCAGGAGTGCGGCCGTAAAGTGCGGAGTGGAGAAGGCTGCAGTGAAGATCGCGGTAAGTGACCTTCACTGTGGCCTTCTAAAAGCTGCAAAACTACAACTCTCAGCATGCCCACACAGCCAAAGGCTGTCTGGGCATGCTGGGAGTTGTAGTTTTGCAACATCTGGAGGGTCACAATTTGGAGACCACTGTGTAGTGGTCTCTAAACTGTGGTCCTCCAGGTGTTGCAAAACTACAACTTTCAGCATGCACTGACTGTCTGGGCATGCTGGGAATTATAGTTTTGCAACATCTGAAGTGGCACAGTTTGGAGACCCCTATACAGTAGTCTCCAAACTGTAGCCCTACAGATGTTGCAAACGTACAATTCCCAGCATGCCCAGACAGTCAGGGATGCTGGATGTGTAGTTCTGCAATATCTGGCCCTTCAGATGTTGCAGAACTACAACTCCCAGCATGCCTGCACAGTCTGGGCATGCTTGGAGTTGTAGTTTTGCAACATCTGTACAGAGTACATTCACACGGGCGGGTTTACAGTGAGTTTCCTTCTACAAGTTTGAGCTGCGGCACATTTTCCGCCACAGCTCAAACTCCCAGCGGAAAACTTACTGTGAACCCCCGCCTGTTTGAATGTACCCTAAAAACACTACAATACACTAACAAATAATAAAAAGTAAAACACTACATATACACCCCCTTACACGTCCCCCCCCAACCAATAAAAATGAAAAACGCCTCATATGGCAGTGTTTACTAAATGGAGCCTCCAGCTGTTGCAAAACCACAACTCCCAGTATTGCCGGACAGCCATAGGCTGTCCTGGCAGACTGGGAGTCTTGCAACAGCTGGAGGCACCCTGTTTGGGAAACACTGCTGTAGGATTTTGGTGGACCCAAGCCCCTTCCTTGTAACCGGGTCTGCCCCTATTGCAAATAGCTTATTTAGGCCTCAAATGGAGCTCTCTCACTTCGGAGCCCTGTCGTATTTCAAGGAAACAGTTTAGGGCCACATATGGGGTATTTCCGTACTCAGGAAAAATAGCGCTACAAATTTTGGGGGGATTTTTCTCCATTTACTCCTTATGAAAAGGTAAAGTTGGGGGCTACATCAGCCTGTTAGTGTAAAAAAAAAAAAAAAATACTTTAAAAGGAGAAAATGACCCCCAAAATTTCTAAGACCCCCAAAATACCCCATATGTGTACGTAAAATGCTCTACGGGCGTACAACAAGGCTCAGGAGTGAGAGAACGCCATGTACCTTTGAGGCCTAAATTGGTGATTTGCACAGGGGTGGCTGATCGTTACAGTGGTTCTGACATTAACGCAAAAAAAAAAGAAAAACACCCACATGTGACCCCATTTTTGGAAACTACACCCCTCATGGAACGTAACAAGGGGTATAGTGAGCCTTAACAACTCACAGGTCTTTGACAAATTTTCGTAAAATTTGGGCATGAAAATAAAAAAAATTGTTTTTCCCCTGAAATGCTGGTGTTACCCCAATTTTTTCATTTTCACAAGAGGTAATAGGAAAAAAGCCCCCCAAAATTTGTAACCCCATCTCTTCTGAGTATATAAATACCCCATATGTGGACATAAAGTGGTCTGTGGGCGAACTACAATGCTCAGAAGAGAAGGGGCGCCATTGGGCTTTTTGAGAGAGAATTATGCTGGAATTGAAGGAATGTGTGTTTAAAAAGCCTCCGTGGTTCCAGAACAGTGGACCCTCTCCACATGTGACCCCATTTTGGAAACTACAACCCTCACGGAATGAAACAAGGAGTATAGTGAGCATTTATACTCCACAGGTGTCTGACATATTTTTTGAACAGTCATCCGTAAACATTTAATTTTTCATTTGCACAGCCCACTGTTCCAAAGATCTGTCAAATGCCAGTGGGGTGTAAATACTCACTGCACCCCTTATTACATTCTTTGAGGGATGTAGTTTCCAAAATAGTATGCCATGTGTTTGTTTTTTGTTTTTTTTACTGTTCTGGCACCATAGGGGCTTCCTAAATGCGACATGCCCCACAAAAACCATTTCAGCAAAATTCGCTCTCCAAAAGCCAAATGTTGCTCCTTCCCTTCTGAGCCCTCTAGCAGATCACTTTACATCCAAAAATGAGGTATTTCCTTACTCCAGAGAAATGGGGTTACAAATTTTGTGGGGCATTTTCTCCTCTTACCCCTTGTGAAAATGAAAAGTTTGGGGTAACCCCAGCATTTCAGTGTTAAAAATCAAATTTTTCATTTTCACGTCCCACTTTAATGAAAGTGGGGTGTTAAAGCTCCCTGTACCCCTTGTTACGTGCCTTGAGGGGTGTAGAGCATTTTACGTCCTGACATGGGGTATTTCCATACTCAGAAGAGATGGGGTTAAACATTTTGGGAGGCATTTTCTCCCATTACCCTTTGTAAAAATGGTAAATTTGGGAAAAAAAGACTGCACTTTAGTGAAAAATTTTTTTTTTTCATTTACACATCCGATTTTAATGAAAAGTCGTCAAACATCTGTGGGGTGTTAAGGCTCACTGGACCCCTTGTTACGTGCCTAGAGGGGTGTAGTTTCCAAAATGGTATGCCATGTTTTTTTTTTTTTTTTTGCTGTTCTGGCACCATAGGGGCTTCCTAAATGTGACATGCCCCTCAAAAACCATTTCAGAAAAATTCGCTCTCCAGAATCCCATGGTTGCCCCTTCGCTTCTGAGCCCTCTACTGCGCCCGCCGTACACTTTACATCCACATATGAGGTATTTCCTTACTCGATAGAAATTTTCTCCTTTTACCCCTTGTAAAAATTCAAAAACTGGGTCTACAAGAACATGCGAGTGTAAAAAATGAAGATTTTGAATTTTCTCCTTCACTTTACTGCTATTCCTGTGAAACACAAAAGGGGTTTACAAACTTTGCAAATGTCATTTTGAATACTTTGGGGGGTGCAGTTTTTATAATGGGGTCATTTGTGGGGAATTTCTAATATGAAGACCCTTCAAATCCACTTCAAACCTGAACTGGTCCCTGAAAAATTCAGATTTTGAAAATTTTGTGAAAAATTGGAAAATTGCAGCTGAACTTTGAAGCCCTCTGGTGTCTTCCAAAAATAAAATCATGATAACTTTATAATGCAGACATAAAGTAGACATATTGTTTATGTGAATCAATATATAATTTATTTGGAATGTCTATTTTCCTTATAAGCAGAGAGCTTCAAAGTTAGAAAAATGCTAAATTTTCTTTTTTTTTTCATCAAGGGGTTAAAGGGGTACTCCGGTGAAAACCTTTTTTCTTTTAAATCAACTGGTGGCAGAAAGTTAAACATATTTGTAAATTACTTCTATTAAAAAAAAATCTCAATCCTTCCTGTACTTATTAGCTGCTGAATACTACAGAGGAAATTCTTTTCTTTATGGAATGCTCTCTGATGACATCACGACCACAGTTCTCTCTGCCGACATTATTATAATAATACTTTATTTATTGTTGTCCTTAGTGGGATTTGAACCCAAGTCCCCAGCACTTCAAGACAGCAGTGCTAACCACTGAGCCGCCATGCTGCCCTTAGGATGCATCTGCTATGCACGGTTGCTAAAATGGACAGAGATGTCAGCAGAGAGCACTGTGTTCGTGATGTCATCAGTGTTCCAAAAAGAAAGGAATTTCCTCTGTAGCATTCAGCAGCTAATAAGTACCGGAAGGATTAAGATTTTTTAATAGAAGTAATTTACAAATATGTTTAACTTTCTGCCACCAGTTGATTTAAAAGAAAAAAGGTTTTCACCGGAGTACCCCTTTAAGGATTCTGGTTGTACAGTAAATTCCTCAGCATTGATGGACCAAGGTTCTAGTTTTCTGTAGACATTTCTCCGTGAGCCTCCAACCCTTCCACAACCTAATTAAGAAAGAAATACCAAAACATTAATGAGTCCAGACTGCCACCCATGGTGTATGAACAGAGATCCAGTATAGTCTACAGCAGTGGTCTCCAACCTGCGGACCTCCAGATGTTGCAAAACTACAACTCCCAGCATGCCCGGACAGCCAACGGCTGTCCGGGCATGCTGGGAGTTGTAGTTTTGCAACATCTGGAGGTCCGCAGGTTGGAGACCACTGTTCTACAGCTTTATTGGCATCTATTAATTAGAACCCGTTCTTAGTCGCTCATAGTCCGCCGAGGTTGTCAAGTGATACATTTCGGCCCAATTATAATATCAATTACACTTCCCTTCAGTGCACCTAGGAAGGAAGCCGGCAAACGGAAGAAGAATTTCGGGTCATGAAAAAGCGAAGGTGTCATCTTCGGGCTCCACATAAACGTTGCGAGGAGACGTAACCGTCACCCGGCATTTAATTGCGATTTTTGATAAATGACACGTCCCGGGAACCTTGAAAAGATTAATCGCAATCAATAGATTGCAACAAATGTTTCCATTCCTGACATTATCCTCACTCCCAGATGCTTTTGTGCATAAATATTTGGGTCCAGCATGCTTTGCATTGAATTAGGGGGATTAGAAGATTTTCTGAATATTTATAACCTGCTGCACTGAGAACGAGCTGGAAGCACCTTGTACACAGCTTCATCAAAAACACCTCAAGAGCTGTTTACGCACTCTGTATGCAATCTCTTGTGATAATTTATGTGACAGATGCGGTACTACAGTATCCAGACACATCATCCAGACTTTCAATCAAAATGGCCTTTAAACATGATTCTGGGGCTGTGTACCTGGCTGCTGCAGAGAGGCTGTAACATTCAAAAACGCTCCCATCTGTCTTCAAAGAGGTGTTTGAAGGCGAATTAACTATTAAACAGGAATGCAGATTAGGTATGGAAATTTCTACACGAGTGTTCAAAGACTTTGTAATTAACAAGAGGGGGGAAAAGTCCCAAAAATGCTGGAACCTGCAAAATACAAATAGGTCAATAATGATTTCAGCCGATGTTATGTAGTGGAAATGGCTTCTCGTTTTTTTTTATTTATTTTTTTACATATAAATATCTTGTTTATTTATTTACTTATCTATCTCATATATATCTATCAATCTCATATCTATCTATCTCATATATATCTATCTCATATTTATCTATCTCATATCTATCTATCTCATTTCTATCTATCTATCTACCTATCTATCTATCTCAAATCTATCTATCTCATATCTATCTATCTATCTCATATCTTTCTATATATCTATCTCATATCTATCTATCTCATTTCTATCTATCTATCTACCTATCTATCTATCTCAAATCTATCTATCTCATATCTATCTATCTCATATCTATCTATCTATCTATCTATCTATCTATCTCATATCTATCTATCTCATATCTATCTATCTCATATCTATCTATCTCATTTCTATCTATCTATCTACCTATCTATCTCATATCTATCTATCTCATATCTATCTATCTCATATATATCTCATATCTATCTATCTATCTATCTATCTCATATCTATCTGTCTACCTATCTAATGCTTGAAAAAGCCAGTGTGAGACTGGTGAAACGTTGTCTATGCACATGATGGAATAAAACCACCCTTTTCCTTGCAACTTGTGGAGTGCTGCATCATATTTTGCTACTATCTATCTATCTATCTATCTATTTATCTATCTATCTCATATCTATCTATCTATCTATCTATCTATCTCATATATATCTCCTATCCATCTCATATCTATCTATCTCACATCTATCTATCTATTTCAGATCTATCTCAGATCTATCTATCTCATATCTATCTCATATCTATCTATCTCGTAACTATCTATCTATCTATCTATCTATCTATCTCATATCTATCTATCTATCTATCTATCTCATATCTATATATCTCATATCTATCTCATATCTATCTATCTCAGATCTATCTATCTCATATCTATCTATCTATCTATCTCATATCTATCTATCTCATATCTATCTATCTATGTATCTATCTATTATATATCTATCTCATATCTATCTTTCTATCTATCTATCTATCTATCTATCTATCCATCCATCTATTTATTAATTTATTTATTTTATGTATTTATTTAATTGTATTTACTAATGTTATGTATTTATTTATCTATCTATCGATCGATCAATAGCTATCATCTATATATTTATTTACTTTATGTATTCATTCATATTAATATTTATTTATTCATTTATTATATTGTTTATTTTATTTATTTATTTATGTATTTATTTATTTTAATTTATTTATTTTTAATTTATTTTATCTATCAATCTATTTATTTATTCATTTATTTAATTTTATTTACTTATTTTATGTATTTATATATGTATTTATTTATTTATTCATTTATGTATTTAATTTATCTATCTATACATATATCTATCTATCTATTTACTTATTTATTGTATTCATTTATTTAATTTTATTTATATGGGTTAATAAAACCTCATCTGTTTTGCACTTTACGGGTGTGCTGCAAGGATAATTTCTTCTTTGGATTTACCTTCATGGTCTGCGATTGGGACCGTGTCACTGTGCCTGCACACCCGCATATTTGGGATTACTTTTGGTTGTGCTGCCTCCACCCCTGCTGCTTGTATCTATCTATCTATCTATTTACTTGTTTACTGTATTTATTTATTTATTTAATTTTATTTACTTATTTTATGTATTTATTTATATATTTATTTATTCATTTATGCATTTAATTTATTTATTTGATTTAATTTGATTATTTAAATTTATTATATATATATATATATATATATATATATATATATATATATATATATATATATATATATATTATTTATTTATTTTTGTCCAAACGCATATTATCTATGCATTCTTCTTCTACATCTCATGCCTTTACAGACCAATCTATATTGGGCTTCAGGATCTCGACGTAGCCTGAGAAAACCACTTTGTACTTTTTTGGGTCTTATGGATATTAAAGGCACAGACCAGATTTTGTCATTTTATCTTTTTTTTTGTGTTTCCCTTTTGTCATTTGAAATGGTCCATTTGAGCCCCAACCTCGTGTTCTTTCAGACACTGAACTTGAATGTTTCACCCCCTCCATCATTCTGCACTCAATAGTCCATAATGACAAAGCGAAAACAGAATTTTAAAGTTCTGCACATGTATCAAAAATAAAAACATATATATATTTATTTATTTAAACTTTTTTTGTTATATATATATATATATATATATATATATATATATATATATATATATATATATATATATATTATGTGTGCTTAAAAAGCTGCTTCTAGTTGTCTCCCTACTTGTCCAGAGCACATTTACCCCCATCTCTTGCACAGACTTTGGACTCCTGCTGGCCTGGTAGAAGTCCAAAATCAGGAAATGCTGGGGGGGGGGGGTGCAGCCTTGGATAATCATAGCTCATCTCACACTGGACTGTTCAGGGCTGTGTGTAGCAGAGTGAGGGAGGAAGTTCTCCCCTGTATGGCTTCAGATGATGTCACGCCTGCTGGGGAACGCCCCTTCCCAGAAAATTCAGAACAATATCAAGGTAGAAAACTAAAAAATAATAAAAATAAAGGCAGAGGGTGGTTTATCATGCTGGGGCAGTGAAATAGGAGGATTATAACATTTAACAAGATCATGAGAGGTAGTCTTTAAAGGGGTTCTCTTTGGAACACAGAGCTCTCTGCTGACATCATGACCACAGTGCTCTCTGCTGATATATCTGTCCATTTTAGGAATGTCCAGATCAGGATATGTTTGCTATGGGGATTTTCTCCTACTCTGGACAGTTCTTAAAATGGACAGATATGTCCGCAGAGAGCACTGTGGTCATGATGTCAGCAGAGAGCTCTGTGTTCCAAAAATAAAATAATTTTCTCTGTAGTATTCAGCAGCTAATAAGTACTGGAAGGATTAAGATTTTTTTTAATAGAAGTAATTTACAAATCTGTGTAACTTTCTGGCACCAGTTGATAAAAAAAAAAAAAAAAAAAAAAAGTTTTCCACCGGAGTACCCCTTTAATGTTCTTCTGCCAGGATCCATGTGAAGATTAACACTGTCAATGGGGGAGGAATAATGCCATCCATTACTATGGGTCCTAGCTGTTGGAGAAGCTCTCTTTCTGGTACTGCAGATAAGATACAATACTTGTGAATTGCGGTGGTGCTATCTATTTCCTAATAGCAAATGCTTATCCTGGTCAACTTCTCTAATTGATGCCGCTACAGAACCTCTGTCCTCGCAATTAATTGTGTCCTTAACCCCACGGATATAAATCCACATCCTGGTTTGGCGGTACTTCGCGCACCAGGACATTTATGTCCTGTGTATTACCGTGAGCATCGGTGCGGTGCACGCGTCATTAACGGCACGTTCCGGCTGCTAGCAGCAGCCGGGGACCCGCCGGTAATGGCCGACATCCGCTCGCGGATCTGCCATTAACCCCTCATATGCCTTGATCAGTACAGATCATGACATCTGCGGCAATGCGCATGTTAAAATAGATAATCGGATCATCTGTAATGGAGGACGGACGTCCTCTCACCTGCCTCCATCCATCTCCTGGCATCTCCTGCTCTGGTCTGAGATCGAGCAGACCAGAGCAGAAGATCGCTGATAATACTGATCAATGCTATGTCCTATGCATAGCACTGAACAGTATTAGCAATCAAATGATTGCTATAGATAGTCTCCTATGGGTACATAAAAAGTGTTTAAAAAAAAAAGTGTTAAAAAAAAGTGAAAAATCCACTCCCCCAATAAAAATGAAAATTTTCCGTTTATCCCATTTCACCCCCAAAAAGCGTATTTTTTTTAATAACATATTTGGTATCGCCGCTTGTGTAAATGTTCAAACTATCAAAATATAATGTTAATGATCCCGTACAGTGAACGGTGTAAACATAAAACATTTTTAAAAAGTCCAAAAATGCAGCTTTTTTGTCACATTTTATTCCCAAAAAGTTTTATAAAAAATGATCTAAAAGTTTTATATTTGCAAATGTGATACGGATAAAAAGTACAGATGACGGCGCAAAAAATGAGCCCTCATATCGCCCTATATACGGAAAAATGAAAAAGTTACAGGTGGTTAAAATAGGGCAATTTTAGATTACTGATATAGTACAAAAAGTTTAAGATTTTTTTTAAGTGGAATAAAAATACAAAAGTATCTGGCCATGGGTATCATTTTAATCGCATTAACCCACAGAATAAAGAAAAAATTTCATTTTTACTGTAAAGTGTACAGTGTGAAAACAAAACTCTCCAAAATGTGCAAAATGGTGGTTTTCATTTAAATTTCCTCCCTAAAAAAATAATTTTTGGGGTTTGCCGTACATTTTATGGTAAAATGAGTTTTTTTTTACAAAGCACCATTGGTCACGCAAAAAATAAAATCCCTTATATGGGTCTGTAGATGGAAATATAAAAGGGTTATGGATTTTAGAAGGCGAGGAGGAAAAAACAAAAACGCTAAAATAAAATTGGCCTGGTCCTTTAGGTTAAAATGGGCTTGGTCCTTAAGGGGTAAAATGGGCACTGTCAGATACAATAACTTTTGATATGTTATAAAGCATGCAAAAACAATGTTTTGCAATTGCTTTCATTAGAAAATTGTCAGTATTTCAGACTGAAAAAGCCAGCCAAAAAACTGGCCACTAGCGGTGCCCCTGCCTCCTTGGAGACACACCAGTCCTGCAGTGTTCAGTGGTCATTGACACATCATGGACACTGCTGTGCTTGTTCCCGGCCCTCTGTGAGTCAGAGCAGAGGGAGGGAGGGGGAGGAGTCATCATAGTGAGGAGAAGAGAGGGACACGCCCCATGCCTCTTCATGGACAGAAACCTCACTGAGCAAATGATGGCAAGTATATAAAGGTAATTTGGAAAGAAATATAGGTCGTAGACACATAAAAATTAGATGTACATGACCAGGATGAGAAACAGAGCAACATATAACAGGTTTTTTATTTATTATTTATTTTATTTTTTTGAGGGGGAGGGGTCTGACAGGTACGCTTTAAATATGTTACCATGATGCTGTGATGCCAACCTTGTCAATTGACATGAGTGGTCTTATGCTGCTCCAGGCAGGCACTGCTACGTTGGTCTTCACCTCTAGACTTTTTTTTTTTGTACTCCTTAGTTTTGTCTGACATAAGAACATTTCTATTTCCGGAGCTCATTTGTAATCTTGCTTTGTGCAGAAATCATTATGAAGACAAAGCAGATTTTGTGCTTGCGCAGCCGTAAATCTCTCGCCGCACATTCTTTTCAGTTCCTCCGGTTTTCCAAACCACGAGATGCTAAGACGCATTGAGCGCAACCAAGCTACCCCTGGGGCAAGTGAGGACAACGAGATGTCTGGAGCCGCGCATAGTGGGAAAGGAGTTCTCAGTCTTGTTACAATGTAACCAGGGAGTATTCCGAAGGCGGGACAGATGGTCATCAAAGTGATCGGAGTATCAAAGATTTCTGTTTGTTATCAAACGATACAAATGCTAAAACACAGAATAGATAACATGAAGGCTTTACTGCAATCCTCAAATGAACCCTTAACATATCTGTATAGCAGACAGTTTTACTGATACAATGTATAGAAATGAGTTACACAATACAATTCTAGCTGCTTGGATTCACCACTAGAGGGAGCTGATGTTCACACTGCATACTGATCATAAAATAGTATACAATAGTAACAGTGATAACTGAGGATAGATATAAGACTCTATTCCAGTGGTCAGCAAACTGGGGACCTCCAGCTGTTGCAAAACTACAACTCCCAGCATGCCCGGACAGCCAACGGCTGTCCGGGCATGCTGGGAGTTGTAGATTTGCTACAGCTGAAGTTCTGCAGTTTAAAAACCTAGGCTTTATGCCTTTGCATAGGATTTGTAGCATAAGACAGGTGAAAAGGCATCAACGTGTGACGCCGCAAAACAGGGAAAAACTTTCTTTTTTTTGTTTTTCCTTTAGTTTTCTGAGTTGTTTTTGATGTTTTAATGTCATCCTTTATTTTAGCATATAATGTACATAAAAAATAAATAAATAAACTGGTCAGTAAAATTAAAACAATATGAAACATATAGAGTTTTTGTTGAGTTTTACTACTTTAAAAAATAAATTAATAAATAATAAAAGTTAAAATGTAACTATATTCTCACCCCCCAAAATTTTTTTTTTTCAACTATGGAGCAATGTGAGGGCTTGTGGGGTGAGCTGTAAATTTCATTGATATCATTTTGGGATAGATGGAACATACTTTTTAAGTTTTTAACTCCATGTTGTTTGGGAGGTGAGGCAACAAAAAATTAATTCTGGCACTGGATAATGTATTGCAATAATGTATTGCAGTGTAATATGATCCGGCCGCCCTACTAGTACAGCCTGTCTGTGTTAAGCAGGGTGCGCTAGGTTTTCTTGGATGGCAGGCCTATTAAGAAGGATCCATCACTAGGTCACTGGTTTCCTCCTTAAAGGGGTTGTCCAGCAAAGGAAACAACCTATGTTTGGAGTCAAAAGGTATAAAAAATCTACTTAGTGATAGGATTTTATTTGCCATTATGCACTGATACTCCATTTCAGCTGTGCTGGCTTCCTTGTAAGCTGTGACGTCACATCACAGGCTCTCAAAGCAGTCTGTTTTATCCCTCCTTTCCTTCCCTTCCTTAGCACTGGACTAGACCAGTAATGTAAGGAGAGAAGCTGGTATTACTGGTCATTAGCTTTATGACTCAATAGATAAGGCAGCAGGGAGTCTGTTGACTATGACTGTGGAATAAACTCCCTGCTGCCTTATCTAAGTCATAAAGCTATTGAGCAGTAATATCAGCTCCCCATTTACATCACTGGTCTGTCCCCTTGCTGATGAGGAAAAGGTGGAAGAGATATGCAGAAGACTGCATTCAGAGCCTGTAATGTGACATCACAACTTACAAAGTAAAAAAGCAAAGATGATATGGATTACTATGGCTAATAACTTATATTATATAACTTATATAAGTTGATGTATTTTATGTTTTCACACCAAATGCAGGTTGTTTTTTTCATCAGACAACCAATTAAAATGCCTGACACCAATCACGTCATTGGTGGGGGTTATTTGAAGAAGAGAGAAGACCGCCACCCAAAATCTGATCACCTGAATGCCATGATAAATATTGACAGCGACATCTATGGGGTTAAACAGCTTGGATCAGAGTTGTCTCACACCCACACAACTTATGACAGCTGTAATTTACCACTGGCACCGATACACACTCCTTCCCAACATATGACATACATGTATATCCAATGTCTGGAAGGGGTTAACCAAAAGTTACAGAAAAGAACATCGAGTGAACCTTTAATAACGCCGCTTGCACCTTGGAGGAATCCGCCAGATTACTAATTTTGTGTTGAATCTCAGGATTCTATTATAGACTAAACTGCAATCACAGTAAATTCCATTAATATCCATTTAACAGCGTGGTGCTCTCACAGTTCACACACCCAGGCCTTTTTCACTTGTTTGCCCTAAATATCGTCTTTTTATTTTATTTATTTTTTGTTTTTTTCAAAGGAAAAAGGAAGAAGCGAACTTTGTTACTTTGTTTGTGACTCACTTACTAAAAAAGTAATGGATCGTATTAAATTCCGTTATCTATCGCTCCCGGAGAACATGGGAGTCATAGATGAATTACAGGTGACAATCGGGACGTAAAATAAAATACACTGTGTGAATCCGGGTTCTGTAGATTTTTACAAATACACTTTTATTGTGACGGTAAATTGGAAATAAAATATAAAATTGGCGTTCAAATAAGAAAATGCACAAGAAATGTAAAAATTCAGAAGAACAGGTTCTAGGCTGTGTATAATTGTTCTACTTATTTTATTGACATGGGGGGGGGGGGGAGGGATTTCTCATCTCTTCGCCTGGTGTTTTTGTCAAAAAGTTCCTTTTTTTTTTTTGCACAAACAACACCTTACCGCAAACATTAAAGGGGTACTCCACCCCTAGACATCTTATCCCCTATCCAAAGGATAGGGGATAAGATGTCTGATCGCGGGGGTCACCAGCAATATAGCATGCAGCACCCACGTGTATCTGCTTCCGGCAGCGCTGGAGATTCTGGCTCCCGACCACGGGAACAGAAGATCGTGGCGTCACGACTCCGCCCCCATGTGATGTCACACTCCGCCCCCTCAATGCAAGTCTATGGGAGGGGGCGTGGCAGCTGCCACGCCCCCTCCCATTGGCTTGCATTGAGGAGGCGGAGCATGACGTCACAATGCTCAGACCCCGTGATAGACAGTAATCAGACCCGGAGCGAACACGCTCCGGGGACTGATTTTAACGGGGTGCGGCGTGCAAGATCACAGGGGTCCCCAGCGGCCTTTGGATAGGGGATAAGATGTCTAAGTGCCGGAGTACCCCTTTAAGGGACTTTTTGTCGCTTTGTGCCTCTATCTAGCCATTGTCGAAATGCCGTGGATGTGCCAAATTTATTAGAATTTACACATAAAAACAGATGTAAATGTAATGCTGCTGCTTGGCTACCACCAGCGTACCATGTGTCCTGGTTCTTAACAGCATCGAGCGACATTCTCTGTGCCATGTGTCTGCTGTATTTCCTGGTCTTCCCACTCTCGTGTGTTTGTTCCTGCTCTGTCCACTAAGGGTCGCGCATGAGCACTAATGGATCCCCCTTCAATCTCTGCCTGGCACTCCCTATTTAAGTCTGCCACACCTGTTTCCTGATGCCTCAGCAAGGTTGCATTCTGGTTGTTCATCCTGCATTGCTAGGTCTCTGTAGTGTGCCTTACTTGAAGCCTGTATTTTAATCCAGATCCTGCTTGTCTACTGGACTTGCCTGTTGGGTCCTCTCTTGAACACTTTACTTGGAGGGGAGGGGAAGGAGAGACGGAGCTGACTGCATTCAGAGCCTGTGATGTGATGTCACAGCTTACAAAGAAAAGAGCACTGCTGTTATGAAATACTATGACTGATAACATTATATTAGTAAGTTAACAATAAACACAGGTTGTTTCTTTCGTTAGACTACCCCTTTAAATGCCTGACCCCTTGTGATGATGTAATTGGTGGGGGTTACTATTGATATAGGGGAATTTAGCATCCCTTTACCTGGCGTATTTGTCAAAAAGTCACAATTTGTTTTGCACAAACAGCCGCTTTGTACAAATACACAATCACAAAGTGGGTGAAGCGCTGTGGACACGCCAAAATTATTACAATTTACATGTGAAAACAGGCATAAATTTTAGCTAGTTGTAGCTACGAGCTGCTGTAGATATAGTAACATAGTTCATAAGGTAAAAAAAAGAGTCCATCACGTTCAACCTATATCCCAAATGAGTCCTTACTGAGTGGATCCAGAGGAGGCAAAAAACCCTCATAGTAGAGGTAAAAATTCCTTCCCGACCCCAAATATGGCATCAGAATAAATCCCTGGATCAACGTTATGTCCATATAAATCTAGAATCCATAACCTGTAATGTTATTATTCTCCAAAAATGCATCCAGACCCGTTTTGAACGCTTTTACAGAATTCACCATGACACCTCCTTAGGCAGAGAATTCCACAGTCTCACTGCTCTTACAGTAAAGAACCCCCATCTGTGCTGGTGTAGAAACCTTCTTTCCTCTAGACGTAGAGGATGCCCCCTTGTTATAGATACAGTCCTGGGTATAAATAGATCATGGAGAGATCTCTGTACTGTCCTGATATATTATATATATTATTAGGTCACCTCCTTGTTATATATACAGTCCTGGGTATAAATAGATCATGGAGAGATCTCTGTACTGTCCTGATATATTATATATATTATTAGGTCACCTCCTTGTTATATATACAGTCCTGGGTATAAATAGATCATGGAGAGATCTCTGTATTGTCCTGATATATTATATATATTATTAGGTCACCTCCTTGTTATATATACAGTCCTGGGTATAAATAGATCATGGAGAGATCTCTCTACTGTCCTGATATATTATATATATTATTAGGTCACCTCCTTGTTATATATACAGTCCTGGGTATAAATAGATCATGGAGAGATCTCTGTACTGTCCTGATATATTATATATATTATTAGGTCACCTCCTTGTTATATATACAGTCCTGGGTATAAATAGATCATGGAGAGATCTCTGTATTGTCCTGATATATTATATATATTATTAGGTCACCCCCATGTTATATATACAGTCCTGGGTATAAATAGATCATGGAGAGATCTCTGTACTGTCCTGATATATTATATATATTATTAGGTCACCTCCTTGTTATATATACAGTCCTGGGTATAAATAGATCATGGAGAGATCTCTGTATTGTCCTGATATATTATATATATTATTAGGTCACCTCCTTGTTATATATACAGTCCTGGGTATAAATAGATCATGGAGAGATCTCTCTACTGTCCTGATATATTATATATATTATTAGGTCACCTCCTTGTTATATATACAGTCCTGGGTATAAATAGATCATGGAGAGATCTCTGTACGGTCCCCTGATATATTTATACATAGTTATTAGGTCGCCCCTAAGCCTTCTTTTTTCTAAACTAAATAACCCTAATTCTGATAATCTTTCTGGGTACTGTAGTCCTCCCATTCCCCATATTACTCTGGTTGCCCGTCTTTCAACCCTCTCCAGCTCCACTATATCTTTCTTGTACACTGGTGCGAATCTGAATTCCCACCGAAACAATCTCCTGAATGGGGCCCCGACAGTCTGCCGGAAGCGGCCACTCTGACCCCCGCAGGAAGCTGCGGGGCGACACACCCCCTCCATGTATTTCTATGGGATACATGGAGGGGGCGTGTCGGCCACCGCTCCCTGCGGGCGTTGGCACGCCCCCTTTCAGCAGACTGCCGGGGCCCCGTTCAGGAGATTGCAGGGGGTCCCATTGTTCAGACCCCCACGATCTATAACTTATAAGTCATTTTTCACTACACTACTCCTTAAATTTTAACATGAAGCAGAAATAAAATTTCAGCTCCAAAATCTAAGCGGGTAGGTGAATATACTTACGATTAGGTTAGGTTATGGCCCCTTACCTTACTAACCCTAGCTCTAACCCTTACTTAGGGTAAGTACTGACTCTGACTATAACTTAGTTTAAATACCAAAGACTGACTATAACTTAGGGTTAGTACTGACTTTGACTCTAATTTATGATAAATACTAACTTTGACCCTTACTTCGGGTTAGTACTGACTTTGACTCTAATTTATGATAAATACTAACTTTGACCCTTACTTCGGGTTAGTACTGACTTTGACTCTAATTTATGATAAATACTGACTTTGGCCCTTACTTCGGGTTAGTACTGACTCTGACTTTAACTTAGGGTTAGTACTGACTCTGACTCTAACTTAGGGTTAGTACTGACTCTGACCTTAAAGGAGTACTCCAGCGCAACATAAATTATTCCCTATCCTAAGGATAGGGGATAAGTTATGGATCGCGAGGGGTCCGAGTGCTGGGGCCCCCCAGGATCTCCTGGATGGGGCCGCAGCAGTCTGCAGGAAGTGCAGTTTCATCCCCAGCAGAAAGCCACGGCAGATACACCCCCTCCATGTATCTCTATGGGGTACATGGAGGGGGCGTGTCGGCAGCTCAGTCATGCGGGGACGGTACGCCCTCTTTCCAGCATACTGCCACAGCCCCGTCCAGGAGATTCTGGGGGGTCCCAGCACTCAGATCCCTCGCAATCTATAACTTATCCCCTATCCGAAGTTATATTGCACTACAGATCTCCTTTAACTTAGGGTTAGTATTGACTTTGACCAATACTTTGGGTTAGTACTGACTCTGACCCTAACTTAGAGTTGGGGTACACTGTTTTAAAGACCTTACATTCAGATAGATAGAATTCTAGGAGATCTCAGAATGTCAAACACAACTTTTTAGGGGAAATGGGGACACGTTCGATTTTATGAAATCTGACACCAATTCAACCTAATCCGACTGATGACAATATGGGGAAATGTTTTCATCTCTAATCCATCTCTTCTGCAGACGTCTGTATTTCCATGGTTACAGACTACGAGCGAGCCACGTGTAGTCTGATTCCGCAGTCAGGTGTCACTCTATTACTTCTGCTCCTCCTTTTTGAGACAAATAGAAGAGGGAATATTTTTTCTCTCAAACAAATAAACCATCTTTGTGTTCTTCCATTTTATTTCCTTCTTTAGAAACTAATTAGACATTTCATAAATTATTTCTTCTATATCATCATTACTATGCAAAAGTCAATGATACGTCTACCGATAGATAAACAACATAAAGACGTCTAGACTCTTCTAATCTCTTACGTGATACATTCCGCAGTTTTTACGACTCAGGGAACAAATGGAAATTTTTGGAGTTGTGGCTTTAGGAACGTTAAATTGAATGTTTTATTGCCCGATGACATCTAATTGCTGCAATACATTTAGACTAATGTGGCAAAACCAATGAAAAAATAAATAAATAACACATTAAATAAAGTAAAAGTTGAATGAATTCACATGGAAACTTCCATTATTATTCGTTTTTTAGCTCGTAGAACGTGACCATTTTTATTCTTAGCTGTACACCATGAAGATCCTTAAAGGGGTACTCCACCCCTAGATGGCTGGCCGCTCGTGACATCACATGCCCCTCAATGCAAGTCTATGGGAGTATGCATGACGGCCGTCACACCCCCTCCCATAGACTTGCATTGAGGGGGCATGGCTGTGACGTCACGAACCTCTGGTGCTGCATCAACGCTCTAAATGAATGCTGGGTGCAGCAGGGAGATTGCAAAGGTCCCTAGCAGCGGGACCCCTGCACTCAAACATCTTATCCTCTATCCCTTGGAGAAGGGATATGATGTCTACGGGTGAAGTACCCTTTTAAAGCATCTGGGCCTGAATGCATCTGTAACTGGGCCCCAAAGTAAGGGGGATATTTTGGGGTCCCTCAGGCTCTCTGTTTAACATCTTTCTGTAACCTCCGTGCCCCCTAAATTAATCTAAATTAAGTTATTGTGGTTCTCAGTGTCTGGATCCCCACTATGACATGCCAGAAGTTTATCAATATGATAGGTGGTGTAATGTCTGTATTCATTTTTTTTTTTCTGTTTTTTTGTTTGCTGGTGTGTATTCACACCTTTTCTAATGACGGACCAGTTTTTGCATGTGTTTTGCTTTGGTCAGGATAGTGTTAATTTTTCCAGCCAATAGGCTCCCCGGTGGGGTTATATAAACCCCAGCTCTGATGATATTCCTTGCTGCTATTTGCACTGTGTTTTACATAGCACATTAGTCTGTGTCTGTCACATGTATCCTGAGCTCAGTCATGGCTTCTTATCCTGTATCTGTGTATCTAGATTTTGTTAGGTTTGTACTTTGCTTGGGGTTTTAGTGTTATTCTTTGTATATATTTAGGTTACCTTGTTTCGTCCTGTGTTCAGATTGTATTCACTTATCAGTCCTCTTTTGTTCTTGTAGTCAGTCCTATTTGGTTCTAGTTGGTTATTCCTGATTTATTCTTGGAGTCTGTTTAGACTAATCCGGTTCTCAGTCCAGTGTTCAGTATTTAGTTTTCCTGTTTAGAATCTTGATATTCCTCCATGTTTGTTTGGCTTTTGACGTTTTTCTCGTATCTTTCTAGTGTGAATTGTGTTCTAGTAATCCTGACCTGTATGGTGTCTGACCATCAGTTAACCCGTTCATCCCCTGCATATCCTGGTCCTGTTTAGCTGTTTTATGATCCTGTTTCCCATTCTTGTTCATATTATCATGTCTGCCGTTTATCTTATCTCTGGTTCCTATGCTATACTGTATCTTGTTATATTTTGCCTTGATATTTCTGTTTGTTGCTATTTAGCATTCCTGCCGTGTTTTAGATCCTTAGTCCTGTTTGTTGGTTATTGTATTAAACCCTTGTGTTCTTGACGTGTACCCCCATCTTGCTCAGGTTGTTTGTTATTTTGACTCTGAAGCCCCAGCACATTATTGCAGTGTATGGAGTAGGCAGGGAAAGTATCTTTAGGGAATGTCAGCGTGCGCCTCTTCTCTACCCTAAGTGACGTGATCATGACAAGTGGACTCTAACTAGATAGTCCCAAAAGTATTTGGGAAATGTATCATTGTCAAGTTATTTTTTCTGCCCCTTACCTGTGTACACATCATGTGCACTTTCCTCTAATTCTATCAAATAAGCATAAATTCTTCATTAATAGCTAAATAGCTGAAATATAAGCAAGTTCACAATGTAGTTTGGGATGGAGTGAGATTGTGCAAACATTTGCAAGATTTTTGAAAATGTTTAACAAATTTAAGACAATGGATGTAAATGTTATGGTGGTACTTAAAGCACCAAGACGTACATTTACGTTCTGCACAGGAGCTGCACTCGCTTCATGTGCGGCAAGTCCCGGCTGTTATCAGCATCAAGGGATTCACTGGGTTTTGGCCGACATCAGCAATATAGCTGATGCATGCCATAAAAGGGGTACTCCGCTCCTGGACATAAGATGTCTGATTGCGGGGGTCTGGCCGATAAGATCCTCTGTGATCTCCAGGCGGCACCCCAGCGTTTTCAACATTTTTGCTCAGGCGCTAGGTTCGGTTGGCCATAGTCGTTATGTCCCTGACGCTCTGCCCCCTCCATTCAAGTCTATGGGAGGGAGTGTGACGGCTGTGGACGCTCGTCATGTCCCTTCCCATAGACATAAATGGAGTGGCGTGTTGTGTTGTGATAAGACATCTCATCTCCTATCGTTTGAATAGAAAAAAAGATGTCCAGGGATAGAGTACCCCTTTAACCCTTCAGATGGTGTGATCAACACTGATCATGACATCTGCAGCATTATTAGTGTTTGGGGGGACTCATTGGACCACCTGCAACATAATCACGGTGCTTCGATGAGTCATAATGGCCACCGGAGATCTTCTTACCTGCCTCCCGGAAGCTTAGATGATATTCTCCTCTGATTTGCCTTCTAGAAGACCAGAGCATGGGTCAAGTCCTGGGGAAAAAAACTTAAAGGAGAACTACGGGATTGAACATTTGATCCCCTATCCTAAGAATAGGGGATAAGTTTCAGATCGGGGGGGTCCGACCGCTGGGGCCCCCCATGATCTCCCGTACGGTACCACTGCTCTCTGCAAAGAGAGCGCGTGTCGACCACCGCACGAGGCGACGGCTGACACGCGCCCTCCATTTACTGCTATGGGAGATCCGAAGCGCTGCCTTCGGCAATTTCCGGCTCTCCCATAGCAGTGTATGGAGGGGGCGTGTCGGCCGCTGCTTCGTGCGGTGGTCAACACGCCCTCTCTAACCAGAGAGCCGGGGCCCCGTACGGGAGATTGTGGGGGGCCCCAGCGGTCGGACCCCCCACGATTTGAAACTTATCCCCTATCCTTAAGATAGGGGATACATTTTTCAATCCCGTAGTTCTCCTTTAAGGGCTGGTCCTGCTAATGGAAAAGATCTTCCTGCTGTGGAAAAAGTGCAGGAACTCCATTCCCATGCGTTTCTGCAGGACTTGAGCCACGGACCAGAACAATAGATCACCGATATTACTGATCAGTGCTATGCATATGAAAATCACTGAATGGTAATAGCAAACTAATGATTGCTATAGATAGTCCTCTATGGGGACATAAATTAGTAAAAAATAAATAAATAAATAAACAATAAGTTTTGTTTTTCTTTTAAATGTGAATAAGTCCATCCCCCCAAAATTAAAATTCCCTCTTTTCTCATTTTATATCAAAATAAAATGTAAAAGTCCAAAACTGCTACTTTTTGGTCACGTCATCCCAGAAAAATGTAATAAAAAATCCTTATAGGACGAGAAGTCCTTAAAGGGGTGCTCCACTGCTCAGTGTTTGGAACAAACTGTTCTGAACGCTGGATACATCATAGCCCCGCCCCTTCATTATATTACTCCCTGCCCCCTCAATGCAAGTCTATGATAGGGGGCGTTTCAGCTGTCACGCCCCCTCCCATAGACTTGCATTGAGGGTGCGGGGAATGACATCATGAGGGGGCGGGGCTATGACATCATGAGCTCCCGACATCGGTTCCAGCATTTGGAACAGTTTGTTCCAAGCGCTGAGCAGCGGAGTACCCCTTTAAGGTGTTAAGTTGTCCTATATAATAAATAAGCTACCACTACTTATCTATAAATTATTGAGCAAAAAAATAGTGCGCAAAAATTTTAAACAACTTATCACTAAAACTTAACACTTTGTCTTTTTATCAAAAATGTGGAGGGGATTACACAAGAGGGATCCAATGCGCCCTGTGCTGACCAAGTCACATCACTGTTGGGTTAAATTACACGCTCCAGTCCTCCTTATATATAAATATATAAAATCATATATAATCTGTAAGAAGAAAATAGATTGTATAAAAGCAGGTGTTTTCACATAAAAGGACAAATAAACACAGTATTTAGGGCTAAAAAAGACACTTAGCGCCCTTTTACCTCCTTAACTGGCTATGGGATAAAATTGCAGGGTGGCGCCACATCTCCTTTTGTGACATTGCTAGTCAATCGTTTTACGGACCAGATTGCGGCACATTACGATCGGATTGCAGGTGTGAAGACCTCTCTGTTCTAGGACATATCCCCACAATAACAGAGCAGGTAACTATGGAGGTTGTACGGTTTATTATACAGGATCAGGAGCGGGTTCTTCTGAGCCGTGTCCGGAGAGTCATCATCCAGTCAATATAATAACATGGTGATGACACGCGCCGCACTTCTCTGGAATAAATTGTATTTCACTGTTTCTGTGGCTTCCACCGCGAGATGCTCCAACATCTGACGTAAGAAAATTCAGAAACACCATCCGCTAATACAAGGGGAACAGAAGTAGAAATATGTATGAAAATGTTTATTACTGTTTCTAATGTCATCAATTGAGTTGAGTCTGGGATGTTCACACTAAACACCAGGAGATACATATATGTATATATAATGACGTGAACTATAAAACTATAAAGTAAATTATCCCGCACGGTGAAAGCCGTAAAAAAAAACCCCGCCAATTTTGGTACAAATAGCGGAATAAAAAAGATCAAAAGGTAGCACATATCACAAAAATGATACCAATGAAAAGTACAGCTCATCCCACAAAAAATAAGCCCTCACTCAATGGCGTCGGACGAAAAATTACGGCTGTTGGAAAATGAATGATAGAAAAATAATTCTGCCCAGAAACGGAAAAAGAACATAGAAAGGGATCTATAATTGTACTGACCTACAGAATAAATATAACATCACTTTTACCGCACAGTGAACACCATAAAAAAAATTTCAGAAATTTTTCAGTTTTTCACAATATTTTGGAGTTTTTCACAAAAAATGCTGCATGTGTCAACAAAAATGTATCACTTATATAAAGTACAATACGAAACGGAAAAACAATATCAGAATCGCTCCGCTCAGAAAAAGCGTTCTAAAGTTATTACCATTTAAAGAGACACATGTCAAATAAAATAAAAATAAAAAAAGAGCCTGGTCATTAGGGTAAAAAATGGGTCCGTCCAAGAAAAACAAAATGTTTTTTAAACATATTAATCAGTACCTAATCCTCACCATGCACCACATCAAATTTTTTATGTGTCTAGCACCTTTATTTATTTTTTTATTACACTTTTAATTTAGCTCACTAGTTTGAATTCCTCTGAAAGGGAGGGGGCGTGGCCTCGCTGTGCAGGTCTCCGCCCCTTCTCTCAGTATGCTGTCTGCTCAAATTTCCCCTAGCATCAGCAAAACTACAACTCCCAGCTTGTCCTCACTGACAGTAGTGGGACTCAAGCTGACAGTGGGAGGATCCTCCAGCTCTGAGCCCTGCACTCACAGTCACAGCTGTCAATCAAGGAAGTGTGTCCATGACATAGGTGATGACTCATGGACACAGCAGGACTGGTATGTATCCAAGCAGGCAGTTGTTTGACTGTCTTTTTCAGCATTTCATACTGAAAAGTTTCTAATGAAAGCAATTGCAAAACCTAATGGTTATACATGCTTTACAACATATCTAAAGTTTTTGTATCTGACAGTGCCATTTAAGGGGTTAAGCAGCCAATCAGATCTCTTCTTTCATTATTGTCATTTTCTAAAGCAGGAAGTATTGTCATGGGGGGCACAGCAGTAGGAAGTGTTAAAGGGGTTATCCAGGAATAAACTTTTTTATATATATATATCCACTGGCTCCACAAAGTTAAACAGATTTGTAAATTACTTCTATTAAAAAATCTTTATCCTTTCAGTACTTATCAGCTGCTAAAGCTGCGTTGTTCTTTTCTGTCTAAGTGCTCTCTGATGACACCTGTCTCGGGAACCATCCAGAGTAGAAGCAAATCCCCATAGCAAACCTCTTCTACTCTGTGCAGTTCCCGAGACAAGCAGAGATGTCAGCAGAGAGCACTGTTGTCAGACAGAAAGCAACAACTCAACTTCAGCAGCTCATAAGTACTGAAAGGATTAAGATTTTTTAATAGAAGTAATTTACAAATCTGCTTAACTTTCTGGAGCCAGATGATATAAAAAATAAAAAAAAATATGTTTTTTTCCTGGATAACCCCTTTAACATGGAGACAATTCCATAATATAGTCCGTGATTACATTGTTTTATAATTGTATGTTCCCTTTCATACTGGAGACATGGGCATGAATCAGACCTGGAGATACAAATGTAGATGTATGGAGGTATGTATGTTATGGACATATATGGTATATATCGGGATACCGTTGCCTAAAGGCAGCAGTATCCCGATATATACCATATATGTCCATAACATACTGTTACGCTGAGCGCTCCGGGTCCCTGCTCCTCCCCGAAGCGCTCACGGTGTTTCTCTCCCTGCAGCGCCCCGGTCAGACCCGCTGACCGGGAGCGCTGCACTGACATTGCTGGCGGGGATGCGATTCGCATAGCGGGACGCGCCCGCTCGCGAATCGCATCCCAGGTCACTTACCCGTCCCGGTCCCCTGCTGTCATGTGCTGGCGCGCGCGGCTCCGCTCTCTAGGGCACGCGCGCGCCAGCTCTCTGAGACTTAAAGGGCCAGTGCACCAATGATTGGTGCCTGGCCCAATTAGCTTAATTGGCTTCCACCTGCTCCCTGGCTATATCTGATCACTGCCCCTGTACTCCCCTGCCGGATCTTGTTGCCTTAGTGCCTAGTGAAAGCGTTACTGTGTTTGTCCATACTGTGTACTTGACCCCCTGCTATTGCCTTATTGACTACGATTCTTGCTGCCTGCCCCGACCTTCTGCTACGTCCGACCTTGCTCCTGTCTACTCCCTTGTACCGCGCCTATCTTCAGCAGTCAGAGAGGTTGAGCCGTTGCTAGTGGATACGACCTGGTTGCTACCGCCGCTGCAAGACCATCCCGCTTTGCGGCGGGCTCTGGTGAAAACCAGTAGCAGCTTAGAACCGGTCCACTAGCACGGTCCACGCCTATTCCTCTCTGGCACAGAGGATCCACATCCAGCCTGCCGAATCGTGACAGTAGATCCGGCCATGGATCCCGCTGAGGTTCCCCTGCCAGTTGTCTCTGACCTCTCTACGCTGGTCGCCCAGCAAGCCCGACAGATCGCCCAACAAGATCACCAGCTGTCGTACTTGACCACCATGACACAGCAACTCCAGTCGCAGCTACAGCAGCAACAGTCACAGCTACAGCAATTTCAGTCACAGCTACAGCAGCAACAACCATCTCCTCCGCCGGCTCCTGCACCTCTTCCGCAGCGAGTGGCCGCTCCTAGCCTCCGCTTGTCCCTGCCGGACAAATTTGATGGGGACTCTAGACTCTGCCGAGGTTTCCTGTCACAATGCTCCCTACATTTGGAGATGTTGTCGGACCAATTTCCTACTGAACGGTCGAAGGTGGCTTTCGTGGTTAGTCTTCTGTCTGGAAAGGCTTTGGCTTGGGCCACACTGCTCTGGGACTGCGATGACCCTGTCACCGCCACTGTACACTCCTTCTTCTCTGAGGTTCGCAGTGTCTTCGAGGAACCAGCCCGAGCTTCTTCTGCCGAGACTGCCCTGCTGAACCTGGTCCAGGGTAATTCTTCAGTAGGCGAGTACGCCATCCGATTTCGTACTCTCGCTTCTGAATTATTTTGGAACAACGAGGCTCTCTGCGCGACCTTTAAAAAAGGCCTATCCAGTAACATCAAAGATGTTCTGGCCGCACGAGAGATTCCTGCCAATCTGCATGAACTTATCCATTTGGCCACCCGCATTGACATGCGTTTTTCGGAAAGACACCAGGAAATCCGCCAGGAAAAAGACCTTAATCCCTGGGCACCTCTCTCACGGTATCCCTTGCAGTCTACCCCTGTGCCTCCCGCCGAGGAGCCTATGCAAGTGGATCGGTCTCGCCTGACTATTGAAGAGAGGTCTCGCCGTAGGGATAAGAATCTATGTCTTTACTGCGCTAGTACCGATCATTTCTTGGTGGATTGCCCGATTCGTCCTCCTCGTCTGGAAAATACTCGCACGCAACCTGCTCATGTGGGCCTGGCGTCTCTGGGTACGGAGTCTGCTTCTCCATGTCTCACTGTGCCCGTACGGATTTCTCCTTCTGCCGACTCCTCCTTCTCTGCCGTGGCTGTCTTGGACTCTGGTTCCTCTGGAAATTTTATTCTGGCCTCTTTGCTTGATAGGTACTGCATCCCGGTGACCCGTCTCATCAAGCCGCTCTACATTGCTTCAGTCAACGGAGTCAAGTTGAACTGCACTGTGCGTTTTCGCACAGTGCCTCTGCTTATGAGCATTGGACCACATCTCGAAAAGATTGAATTCTTGGTTCTGCCCGGCTGCACATCTGAAGTCCTTCTCGGTCTGCCATGGCTCCAGCACCATTCGCCCACCCTTGACTGGACCACCGGGGAGATCGAGAATTGGGGTCCTGCTTGCCGCAAGAAATGCCTCACGCCTGCTCCCAGCCCCGTCTGTCGGGCATCAGTGTCCCCTCCTGTGCCTGGTCTCCCCAAGGCCTATCTGGACTGTGCCAAGCCTCACCCTCTGCCCTCCCTCCCCATTCCCACTCCTTCTGACCGGTCTGCCCAGGACTTCTCTGTCCCCCTGAAGGAGACTCTACAATCCCTCCCAATGTCCTCATCCCAGGTGGAGCGACACCCCGACAAAAAGAGGGGGAGACCTAAGGGGGGGGGGGTACTGTTACGCTGAGCGCTCCGGGTCCCTGCTCCTCCCCGAAGCGCTCACGGTGTTTCTCTCCCTGCAGCGCCCCGGTCAGACCCGCTGACCGGGAGCGCTGCACTGACATTGCTGGCGGGGATGCGATTCGCATAGCGGGACGCGCCCGCTCGCGAATCGCATCCCAGGTCACTTACCCGTCCCGGTCCCCTGCTGTCATGTGCTGGCGCGCGCGGCTCCGCTCTCTAGGGCGCGCGCGCGCCAGCTCTCTGAGACTTAAAGGGCCAGTGCACCAATGATTGGTGCCTGGCCCAATTAGCTTAATTGGCTTCCACCTGCTCCCTGGCTATATCTGATCACTGCCCCTGTACTCTCCTGCCGGATCTTGTTGCCTTAGTGCCTAGTGAAAGCGTTACTGTGTTTGTCCATACTGTGTACTTGACCCCCTGCTATTGCCTTATTGACTACGATTCTTGCTGCCTGCCCCGACCTTCTGCTACGTCCGACCTTGCTCCTGTCTACTCCCTTGTACCGCGCCTATCTTCAGCAGTCAGAGAGGTTGAGCCGTTGCTAGTGGATACGACCTGGTTGCTACCGTCGCTGCAAGACCATCCCGCTTTGCGGCGGGCTCTGGTGAAAACCAGTAGCAGCTTAGAACCGGTCCACTAGCACGGTCCACGCCTATTCCTCTCTGGCACAGAGGATCCACATCCAGCTTGCCGAATCGTGACACATACATATCTCCATACATCTAAAATTGTATCTCCAGGTCTGATTCATGCCCATGTCTCCAGTATGAAAGGGAAAAAACATTTATAAAATAAATTCAGACTGGTCCCGGTCCGTGTGTCCTAGATTGGATTGTCAGCTCCTCTGTAAATACATATTTTCTCCATAGAGAGCTGTGATAGATGTTGGCAACAAAAAATAAATAAATAAATAAAACTATTTAATTAAAAGAAAAAAAAATCAACTTTAGGAAGTTACAGTACACACCAAATACAGAGGAAAGAAGCAATTTGGCGTCTTCAGAAATCCCGACTCAAGCGCTGGCGCTTCATAACATGGAATTAGCAGATAAGAGGATTTACAAAAATTGGATTTAAAATGTCAAATTTCGACAACAAACTACAAAATAAAACACAAACAGAACAAATACACGACACAAACATTTCCTAAACCTGCAAATCCCCCCCACGCAAAACCCACAAAGGGTAATAAAAGCAAAGGAAAAAATAGCAAAAACAAACAACAAATACATTTCACCAAGAAGCAAAATGCCGTATTCTGTGTCACATGTAATCCAGAAAACGGCCTCGGGGATGTGTGATGTAAAGAGACTGCGCTGGAAGTGATGGTCTGAGGGGACAGCAATAAATATAAATATGACAACTAAATATACAAATATAAATATAACAACTAAATATACAAATATAAATATAACAGCTAAATATACCAATATAAATATAATGAATAAATAAGAAATCACTGGGAGTATTGAATAAATATTATAAACAAATATAAAAATAACATTTAAGTATACAAATATAAATATAATTAAATATACAAATATAAAAATAACAACTAAATATTCAAATATAAATATAACAGCTAAATTTACCTATATAAATATAATGAATAAATAATAAATCACTGGGAGTATTAAATAAATTTTATAAACAAATATAAAAATAACATTTAAGTATACAAATATAAATATAATTAAATATACAAATATAAAAATAACAATTAAATATTCAAATATAAATATAACAGCTAAATATACCAATATAATGAATAAATAATCACTGAGAGTATTAAATAAATATTATAAACAAACATAAAAATAACATTTAAGTATACAAATATAAATATAATTAAATATACAAATATAAAAATAACAACTTAATATTCAAATATAAATATAACAGCTAAATATACCAATATAATGAATAAATAATAAATCACTGAGAGTATTAACCCCTTAACGACCACGGATGTAAATGTACGTCCTGGCTTGGCGGGACTTCCCGCACCAGGACGTACATTTACGTCACGTGTATGACCGCGAGCATCTGAACGGTGCTCGCGTCATACACGGCAGGTTCCCGCCCGTATTGGCCGTCATCCGCGATCGCGCGGATGTTCGCCATTAAACCCTCAGATGCCGTGATCAAAACAGATCACGGCATCTGCGGCATTGCGGTACTTTGATTGGATGATCGGATCACCCGCAGCGCTGCCGCAGGGATCCGATCATCCAGCATGGCGGCCGGAGGTCCACTTACCTGGCTCCGGCCGTCTCCCGGGGTCTTCTGCTCTGGTCTGCAACCGAGCAGAAGATGACCGATAATACTGAGCAGTGCTGTGTCCTATACATAGCACTGCTCAGTATTAGCAATCAAAGGATTGCTATAGATGGTCCCCTAAGGGGACATAAAAAGTGTAAAAAAAAAGTTGAAAAATGTAAAAATAAAAAGTAAAAAAAAAAGGTGAAAAATCCATTCCCCCCCAAAAAAGGAAAATTTTGTCAGTTTTTCCCATTTTACCCCCAAAAAGCATAAAATATTTATTTTAATAAACATATTTGGTATCACCGTGTGCATAAATGTCCGAACTATCAAAATATAATGTTAATGATGCCGTACGGTGAATGGCGTAAATGTAAAAAATAAAAAAAGTTCCAAAAATGCTGCTTTTTTGTCACATTTTATTTCAAAAAATTAATAAAAATGATCTAAAAGTTTTATATATGCAAATGTGGTATCTAAAAAAGTACAGATGACAGCGCAAAAAATGAGCCCTCATACCGCCCTATATACGGAAAAATGAAAAAGTTATAGGTGGTTAAAATAGGGCAATTTTAGATTACTGATTTTGTACAAAAAGTTTTAGATTTTCTTTTAAGCGGTACAAAAATATAAAAGTATCTAACCATGGGGATCATTTTAATCGTATTGACCCACAGAATAAAGAACACGTCATTTTTACTGTAAATTGTACAGTGTGACAACGAACCCCTCCAAAATGTGCGACATTTTGGTTTTCATTTCAATTTCCTCCCTAAAAATTTTATTTTTTGGTTTGCTGTACATTTTATGGAAAATTAGAGGTTTCATTACAAAGTCCAATTGGTCATGCAAAAAACAAGCCCTTATATGGGTCTGTAGATGGAAATATAAAGGATTTTATGGATTTTAGAAGGTGAGGAGGGAAAAACGAAAACGCAAAAATAAAATTGGCTGTGTCCTTAAGGTGAATGGGCTTGGTCATTAAATATTATAAACAAATATAAAAATAACATTTCGGTATACAAATATAAATATAATTAAATATACAAATATAAAAACAACATCTAAACATACAAATATAAATATAACAGTTACTGGTGATCTACATAGTTACTGGTAATCGACATAGTTACTGGTGATCTACATAGTTACTGGTGATCGACATAGTTACTGGTGATCTACATAGTTACTGGTGATCTACATAGTTACTGGTGATCTACATAGTTACTGGTGATCTACATAGTTACTGGTGATCTACATAGTTACTAGTGATTAGTGTTGAGCGGCATAGGCCATATTCGAATTCGCGAATATTCGCAAATATATGGACGAATATTCGTCATATTCGCGAATATTCGCATATTCATAATGTTCTTTTTATTTTCGCATATGCGAATATTCATGCTAAAATTCGCATATGCGAAAATTATCATATGCCTATTTTCGCATATGCGAAAATTCGCACGCCAGTCTCACACAGTAGTATTAGAGCCTTCTTACACCACACAAGCTGGAAGCACAGAGGGATGATCACTGTGATGTGTACTGTGAAAAAAAAAAAAAAAAAAACGAATATTCGTAATTACGAATATATAGCGCTATATTCGCGAATATTCGCGAATTCGCGAATATGCGATATTCGCGAATAAAATTCAAATTGCGAATATTTGCGAGCAACACTACTAGTGATGTACATAGTTACTGGTGATCTACATAGTTATGGATGATCTACATAGTTACTAGTGATCTACATAGTTACTTTTGATCTACATAGTTACTGGTGATCTACATAGTTACTGGTGAGCTACATAGTTATGGGTGATCTACATAGTTACTAGTGATCTACATAGTTACTGGTGATCTACATAGTTACTGGTGATCTACATAGTTACTGGTGATCTACATAGTTACTGGTGATCTACATAGTTACTAGTGATCTACATAGTTACTGGTGATCTACATAGTTACTGGTGATCTACATAGTTACTAGTGATCTACATAGTTACTAGTGATCTACATAGTTACTTTTGATCTACATAGTTACTGGTGATCTACATAGTTACTGGTGAGCTACATAGTTATGGGTGAGCTACATAGTTACTAGTGATCTACATCGTTACTGGTGATCTACATAGTTACTGGTGATCTACATAGTTACTGGTGATCTACAAAGTTATGGGTGATCTACATAGTTACTGGTGATCTACATAATTATTGGTGATCTACATAGTTACTAGTGATCTACATAGTTACTGGAGATCTACATAGTTATGGGTGATCTACATAGTTACTGGTGATCTACATAGTTACTAGTGATCTACATAGTTACTGGTGATCTACATAGTTATGGGTGATCTACATAGTTACTCGTGATCTACATAGTTACTGGTGATCTACATAGTTACTTTTGATCTACATAGTTACTGGTGATCTACATAGTTACTGGCGAGCTACATAGTTATGGGTGATCTACATAGTTACTAGTGATCTACATAGTTACTGGTGATCTACATAGTTACTGGTGATCTACATAGTTACTGGTGATCTACATAGTTACTGGTGATCTACATAGTTACTGGTGATCTACATAGTTATGGATGATCTACATAGTTACTAGTGATCTACATAGTTACTTTTGATCTACATAGTTACTGGTGATCTACATAGTTACTGGTGAGCTACATAGTTATGGGTGATCTACATAGTTACTAGTGATCTACATCGTTACTGGTGATCTACATAGTTACTGGTGATCTACATAGTTACTAGTGATCTACATAGTTACTGGTGATCTACAAAGTTATGGGTGATCTACATAGTTACTGGTGATCTACATAATTATTGGTGATCTACATAGTTACTAGTGATCTACATAGTTACTGGAGATCTACATAGTTATGGGTGATCTACATAGTTACTGGTGATCTACATAGTTACTAGTAATCTACATAGTTACTGGTGATCTACATAGTTATGGGTGATCTACATAGTTACTCGTGATCTACATAGTTACTAGTGATCTACATAGTTACTGGTGATCTACATAGTTAATGGTGATCTTCATAGTTACTGGTGATCTACATAGTTGCTGGTGATCTACATAGTTACTGGTGATTTACATAGTCACTGGTGATCTACATAGTTGCTGGTGATCTACATAGTTACTGGTGATCTACATAGTTACTGGTGATCGACATAGTTACTGGTGATCGACATAGTTACTGGTGATCTACATAGTTACTCGTGATCTACATAGTTACTAGTGATCTACATAGTTACTGGTGATCTACATAGTTACTGGTGATCTTCATAGTTACTGGTGATCTACATAGTTGCTGGTGATCTACATAGTTACTGGTGATTTACATAGTCACTGGTGATCTACATAGTTGCTGGTGATCTACATAGTTACTGGTGATCTACATAGTTACTGGTGATCGACATAGTTACTGGTGATCGACATAGTTACTGGTGATCTACATAGTTACTGGTTATCGACATAGTTACTGGTGATCGACATAGTTACTGGTGATTGACATAGTTACTGGTGATCGACATAGTTACCGGTGATCGACATAGTTACTGGTGATCGACATAGTTACTGGTGATCTACATAATTACTGGTTATCTACATAGTTACTGGTGATCTTCATAGTTACTGGTGATCTATATAGTTGCTCGTGATCTACATAGTTACTGGTGATTTACATAGTTACTGGTGATCTACTTAGTTACTGGTGATCTACATAGTTAATGGTGATCTTCATAGTTACTGGTGATCTACATAGTTGCTGGTGATCTACATAGTTACTGGTGATTTACATAGTTACTGGTGATCTACATAGTTACTGGTGATCTACATAGTTACTGGTGATCAACATAATTATTGGTGATCGACATAGGTACTAGTGATCTACACAGCTACTTGGTATCTACATAACTACTGGTGATCTTAATAGTTACTGGTGATCTGCATAGTTACTTTTGATCTTCATAGTTACTGGTGATCTACATAGTTTCTGATGATCTACATAGTTACTGGTGATTTACATAGTTATTAGTGATCTACACAGCTACTGGTGATCTACATAGCTACTAGTGATCTACATAGCTACTGATGATCTACATAGTTACTGGTGATCGACATAGTTACTGGTGATCAACATAGCTACTGGTAATCAACATAGTTACTGGTGATCTACATAGTTACTGGTAATCGACATAGTTACTGGTGATCTACATAATTATTGGTGATCTACATAGCTACTGGTAATCGACATAGTTACTGGTCATCTACATAATTATTGGTGATCGACATAGTTACTGGTGATCTACATAGTTACTGATGATCTTCATAGTTACTGGTGATCTACATAGTTGCTGGTGATCTAAATAATTACTGGTGATCTACATAGTTACTGGTGATCTACATAGTTACTGGTGATCTACATAGCTACTGGTAATCTACATAGTTACTGGTGATATACATAGTTACTGATGATCTACATAGTTACTGGTGATCTACATAGTTTCTGGTGATCTACATAGTTACTGGTAATCGACATAGTTACTGGCGATCTACATAGTTACTGGTGATTGACATAGTTACTGGTGATCTACATAGTTACTGGTAATCGACATAGTTACTGGTGATCTACATAGTTACTGGTGATTGACATAGTTACTGGTGATCTACATAATTATTGGTGATCGACATAGTTACTGGTGATCTACAAAGCTACTGGTGATTGACATAGTTATCGTTGATCGACATAGTTACTGGTGATCGACATAGTTACTGGTGATCTACATAGTTACTGGTTATCTACATAGATACTGGTGATCTTCATAGTTACTGGTGATCTATATAGTTGCTGGTGATCGACATAGTTACTCGTGATCTACATAGTTACTGGTGATCTTCATAGTTACTGGTGATCTACATAGTTGCTGGTGATCTAAATAATTACTGGTGATCTACATAGTTACTGGTGATCTACATAGTTACTAATGATCTACATAGCTACTGGTGATCTACATAGTTACTGGGGATCTACATAGTTACTGATGATCTACATAGTTACTGGTGATCTACATAGTTTCTGGTGATCTACATAGTTACTGGTAATCGACATAGTTACTGGTGATCTACATAGTTACTGGTAATCGACATAGTTACTGGTGATCTACATAGTTACTGGTGATCGACATAGTTACTGGTGATCTACATAATTATTGGTGATCTACATAGTTACTGGTGATCTACAAAGCTACTGGTGATTTGCATAGCTACTCGTGATCTACACAATTACTGGTGATCTACATAGTTACTAGTGAATTTGCATATTCACTATGTCCGTTCTCTTTTTTTTCCATGGAAAATTTACATAAAAATGTGCTTAAAAATTTGCATGTGAACCCCCCCCCCCCCCCCCGCCCCCCACAAAAAAACGAATATTCGTCATTAGGAATATATAGCACTATATTCTAAATATTTGCCAAATCGCAGAGTGCCGATATTCTCGAAAAACTTATTTGCATTATGAATATTCATGCTCAACACTACTCTTTTACCAAAGCTTTTCCGAGAAGATTTTGTGGAGGTTTTTTAGGTGTTGCATGTGTCGTGCGTCAGAATTTCTGACAAAAAAATCCAACAAAAATCATACTTACTCTGCAATTTACTCAGAAAACCCTACAAAGGGGCGTGGCCATCATGAAAAATGGGTATGCCCCCACAAACAAATAAAAAACATTTTAGAAAGGAACTTAACATTTTCTAATGTTTCCACATAAAATGTTGTGGGATTGAGCCTTGGAAACTAATCGGCTCATGTAAAAAAGGGCAGAATGTAGGAAAAAATCACCAAATACAAGATACGATAGTAAATACTATGGAAAAATACTGTAGGAGATGAAAACCCACAATGAAATCTATACTCCACTCTCCCCATGGGCCCTCGTTTACTAAGGGTGGAATGTAGTTTTTGCTTCCAACAGGAATTTTTCTATGGTATTTACTGTTGTATTTTGTATTTTATGTTTTTCCTGGAAAAATTAAATATATTCCTCTTATATTGTGGTAAAAGCAAAATCCTCCATAAAGGAAAATCTAAAGGCAAATGAGACGTCTCGGAGATGTATTTTGATTATGGCGGATAGACGGGAAAACAGCCTTTGATACAATGTTATTAATTCTTTGTATAATTCTTGATACAATGTTAGACATTTTTTATGTTATTTTTACCTTTACTAAATATTTGTGTCATTGTATCTATATCTCGCAGACTGTGTTCCTGTGGTCCGCCAATGCTTAGTGACAAGTCCTTTGTTACAAATGAATTGTTTGAAGTGTATCGAGCGCCAATGTGTTTCCTAATATTGCGGCGGTTTTTGAAATATTCGGTTTCTGGCAGTAGGAGAAGTTTTGATTGCAGTAATGAAAATTCAAGTGAGGTCCGAGTTCAATGCCACTGAAATTGAATATCAAACAGTTTTTTTGTGCTGTGCGCCGCTCGCGGAAAAAACGTTCAATCCAAAGATTTGTCTTTAGTATTTCAAAAGGAGGTGACAAGAGATACAGAGCTTAAATAGAAATAAAAGCACAGCATAGAGCATTACCTGTGGATGACCTGAATGTGAGTTAAATAAAACTTATATCTTTGTACAAAGGAGCAGTATTATAGTAGTTATATTCTTGTATATAGGAGGCAGTATTATAGTAGTTATATTCTTGTATATAGGAACGGTATTATAGTAGTTATATTCTTGTATATAGGAGCAGTATTATAGTAGTTATATTCTTGTATATAGGAGGCAGTATTATAGTAGTTATATTCTTGTATATAGGAGCAGTATTATAGTAGTTATATTCTTGTATATAGGAACAGTATTATAGTAGTTATATTCTTGTATATAGGAGCAGTATTATAGTAGTTATATTCTTGTATATAGGAGCAGTATTATAGTAGTTATATTCTTGTATATAGGAGACAGTATTATAGTAGTTATATTCTTGTATATAGGAGGCAGTATTATATTAGTTATATTCTTGTATATAGGAGCAGTATTATAATAGTTATATTCTTGTATACAGGAGCAGTATTATAGTAGTTATATTAGTGTATATAGGAGCAGTATTATAGTAGTTATATTCTTGTATATAGGAGGCAGTATTATAGTAGTTATATTCTTGTATATAGGAGCAGTATTATAGTAGTTATATTCTTGTATATAGGAGCAGTATAATAGTAGTTATATTCTTGTATATAGGGGCAGTATTATAGTAGTTATAAATAGCAAAGTGAGAAAAAGGTTGCTTCTGCACTCACCCTTCTTGCGCTGTGTCACTGAGTTAGTCCATGTACGGCCGGCCGCTGTACGGGAGATGATGCGGAGAGATCGCTACAGCCGGAGCTGAGCGGTGACAGCTACGAGCTCGTTTCGCGGTTAAAACCGCTTCTTCGGGCCTCCGAAGAAGCGGTTTTAACCGCGAAACGAGCTCGTAGCTGTCACCGCTCAGCTCCGGCTGTAGCGATCTCTCCGCATCATCTCCCGTACAGCGGCCGGCCGTACATGGACTAACTCAGTGACACAGCGCAAGAAGGGTGAGTGCAGAAGCAACCTTTTTCTCACTTTGCTATTTTGGACATTGTTCTCTCCTGCTTTTTTGCACCACCCCGCTCCATACCTCCGACATCCCCTGTTACAGTGTTCACACTCCCGGATATTGTGGGTGACCGCGGTGCGGTCCTATCTCTCTATCTCCCCTCCACATTATAGTAGTTATATTCTTGTATATAGGAGTAGTATTATAGTAGTAATATTCTTGTATATAGGAGCAGTATTATAGTAGTTATATTCTTGTATATAGGAGGCAGTATTATAATAGTTATATTCTTGTATATAGGAGGCAGTATTATAGTAGTTATATTATTGTATATAGGAGCAGTATTATAGTAGTTATATTCTTGTATATAGGAGGCAGTATTATAATAGTTATATTCTTGTATATAGGAGGCAGTATTATAGTAGTTATATTATTGTATATAGGAGCAGTATTATAGTAGTTATATTCTTGTATATAGGAGCAGTATTATAGTAGTTATATTCTTGTATATAGGAGCAGTATTATAGTACATATATTCTTGTATATAGGAGCAGTATTATAGTAGTTATATTCTTGTATATAGGAGCCATATTATAGTAGTTATATTCTTGTATATAGGAGCAGTATTATAGTAGTCATATTCTTGTATATAGGAGGCAGTATTATAGTAGTTATATTCTTGTATATAGGAGGCAGTATTACAGTAGTTATATTCTTGTATATAGGAGCCGCATTATAGTAGTTATATTCTTGTATATAGGAGCAGTATTATAGTAGGTATATTCTTGTATATAGGAGGCAGTATTATAGTAGTTATATTCTTGTATGTAGGAGCAGTATTATAGTAGTTATATTCTTGTATATAGGAGGCAGTATTATAGTAGTCATATTCTTGTATATAGGAGCAGTATTATAGTAGTTATATTCTTGTATATAGGAGCAGTATTATAGTAGTTATATTCTTGTATATAAGAGCAGTATTATAGTAGTTATATTCTTGTATATAGGAGCAGTATTATAGTAGTTATATTCTTGTATATAAGAGCAGTATTATAGTAGTTATATTCTTGTATATAGGAGCATTATTATAGTAGTTATATTCTTGTATATAGGAGCATTATTATAGTAGTTATATTCTTGTATATAGGAGCAGTATTATAGTAGTTATATTCTTGTATATAGGAGCAGTATTATAGTAGTTATATTCTTGTATATAGGAGCAGTATTATAGTAGTTATATTCTCGTACATTTTGGGTGGTAATATAGATTTTTTTGTTACTCACATTCATTATCATTGCGGTTTTAATCCTGTATACAGTGACAGTGATACTGTAAATTCATTTTTACAACAGGGAAGACCTGACATTTTTTCTTCATCCTGAGGCATGATGGGAAGGACATTAGGAATTAGAAAGGGGTATTTTGTGCAATCAGTCCTTCGCACTATCCTCACCACTTAACCCAAGAACGTTTATTATGTTGCTGAAATGTGTGACAGGAGATTCTCTATAAATACACTTTCCTGCCTCAATAGACTCTGAACACATCAGGAAGGATTTTTTAAAGGTCATTCTAAATTAACAGATTGATGCACATTGGAAATAGAAAATTCTATGTATCCCTTTTTTATTTATGCTTATCAGTTTCCAGGCTTTTTTTCCCCCTTGATCAATCCAAGGACGAGTAGGACGCATTGTTTTTTGGTTTTTTTTATCTATTGTTCTAGATTGTTAAGTGGTTGGTATAAATATTTATACTGATGTTGCCTTTTTGCTTTAATTAAGTTTTTTCTTATTTGTTATATTGTATCAACAGGTGTTTCCAGGAAACACAAACGCAGATGGCGTCGTCAACCACAAGTTCCAGCATTCCATTAAGGCCAGATTCCTCCGATTCATTCCATTGGATTGGAATTCAAGCGGGAGAATCGGAATGAGGATCGAGGTTTATGGCTGCTCATACAGTAAGTGGCTTTATATATATATATATATATATATATATATATATATATATATATATATTTTTTATTTTATTTTTATTTTTTTTTTGCATGCTGGAAGTTGTTGTTTTGCAATAATTTGAAGTCCACAGTTTGGACACCACTGATCTATACGGTAAGAGTTGTAGTCTATAGATCTAATGTTAACAATAATACAGGAACCATATGTTAGCTAAAGTTTGCCCTGCAAAGCTCCTATACAAGAGTGGCTTAAAGGAGTACTCCGGCCCTAAGACATCTTATCCCCTAGGGCAGTGGTCTTCAACTTGCGGACCTCCAGATATTGCAAAGCTACAACTCCCAGCATGCCCGGACAGCCAACGGCTGTCCGGGCATGCTGGGAGTTGTAGTTTTGCAACATCTGGAGGTCTGCAGGTTGAAGACCACTGCCCTAGGGGATAAGATGTCTAATTGCAGGGTTTGTGCCACTGGGGACCCCCGCAATCTCTCATGCAGACACCCACCTGTGGCAGCTGCACAGAGTGATGTTCGCTCCGTGCCTGAAGGGTCACGACTATGGGGCCGGAGTTTCGTGATGTCATGACTCCGCCCCATTGTGATCTCACGCCCTGCCCCCCCCCCCCCCCATTGCATGTCTACGGCCATCCATAGTCGTGACCCTTCAGACACGGAGCGAACGTCGCTCTGTGCAGCTGCCACAGGTGGGTGTCTGCATGAGATTGCGGGGGTCCCCAGTGGTGGATAAGATGTCTTAGGGCCAGAGTACCCCTTTAATGGGGTAATCCAGAGATTTGAAAAAAGAAAAAAGAAAAAAGTTTTCAAATCAACTGGTGGCAGAAAGTTCTACAGATTTGTAAATTACTTCAATTTAAAAATCTTAACCCATCCAGTACTTATCAGCTGTTGTATGCTCCACAGGAAGTTGTGTAGTTCTTTCCAGTCTGACCCCAGTGCTCTCTGCTGACACCTCTGTCCATGTCAGGGACTGTCCAAAGCAGGAGAAAATCCCCATAGCAAACCTCTCCTGCTCTGGACAGTTCCTGATACGGACAGAGGTGTCAGCAGAGAGCACTGGAGTCAGGTTGGAAAGAACTACACAACTTTCTGTGGAGCATACAGCAGCCGATAAGTACTGGAAGGGTTAACATTTTTAAATAGAAGCAATTTACAAATCTGCAGAACTTTCTGCTACCAGTTGATTTGAAATCATTTTTATTCCACCGGTGCACCCCTCAAGGGTGTTTCTGTTTTAATATAATGATATATTAGCTTGGTCCCTGAGGATGAGCGGCTCTGCTTCTCTTTCCGATCAGTAGGGATTTACAGAAACCTTCTTAAACAATATGGAAAGATCCAAACAATCTGACTTAGAACCAATTCACACTATGGAAATTCTACCCAGAATTGGATTTTGAAGGAATTTCGATGCAGAGTTCACGCTGCGGAATTTTGGCCTTAGAAATTCCACATTCTGTGTTCCTCCGAAAAAGCTAACTTTATTAGTGGAATCCTGCAGTGAAATAACATATGTTCTATGGGAGATTTTAATGACACTTATTTCCATGCAAAATAACCTCGATTCTGGGCCGCGCCGATTCTGAGAGTGTTTGAGCGGAATTCCACTCATAATAACTCAGAGTGGAAATTCCATAGTGTGAATGAGCCCTAATATGGTCTAAGTCGTAACTATAGAAGGGGCCAATAGAGCAGTCACACCAAGGCCTTGCTGTATGGGAAAGACCATCGGATAACACATGGTAGGTCCGATGAAGAAGAATTTACCTCCAAAATTCGGTTATATATCATTTTATTGTTTTGCTACTAATGGAATAAATTGGACTTATCTTTTCATGTGTCCTGTAAATTCTATCACTTGGATTGAAGCACCAGTGATGTTGTTTTTCTTTTTCTCTATACAAATCACATGGTAGGTCTAGGACCCTATTAGAGGTTCTTTGTGTTTTGGAGGTAAATCCTCCTTCATTAGTGCAGGGAGTGAAGAGCTTCCACTTCTATCCCTGTGAGCCCCTGCAGATATAAGTCTTTTTAGCCCAAGTGGGTATCCCCTCGTATCACTGGACTTACTACAGATTGTATCCCAGCCTACGTCATCTATCCTTCTGTCAGGAGGTTACATGTAAATTTGTTTCTTTTTTGTTTCTGCCTGATCCATTAATGGCGGCCCGGTCGTCATTGTTAGTGACATTGATCAGATGTGATGAGAACGAGTTACCTGGCGTTTCGTCTTTTCGGTACATTGGAGACATGTAATCAGCGCTTATCCAACCATAAATATTTATACGGATCTTTCAAGCCGACTTGTGTTCATTATGTAGATATTTTCGAGTCTCGATACAACAAGCAGATTCACAAGCCGCGGCCTCACTGATGTTTATCTTGCTGGCAGATAATGATATGTAAATTAAAAGCGTTTCCCTTTACTTAATGCATAAGCGTCATTCTTGATAATAAGATCAATGGGATGTGAAGCAGGTAGGAATATTACCATCTGCACCGAGGAATTCTCAGACTCATTGTCTCATAGCGTCATATATATAACGTATAGAGCAGTCAGGCATCAGCAGCTAGAGAGCTTCACATATAATAGAGGGGGTGATAATCACCTTATAGAGAGACAGAAGAGGAGGAGGGCAAATACAGGAGAGGAGGAGGGGAAATACAGAGGAGGAGGGCAAATACAGGAGAGGAGGAGGGGAAATACAGGAGAGGAGGAGGGGAAATACAGAGGGGGAGGAGGGGAAATACAGGAGAGGAGGAGGGCAAATACAGGAGAGGAGGAGGGGAAATACAGAGGAGGAGGAGGGGAAATACAGAGGAGGAGCGCAAATACAGGAGAGGAGGAGCGCAAATACAGAGGAGGAGGGGAAATACAGAGGAGGAGGAGCGCAAATACAGAGGAGGAGGAGGGCAAATACAGAGGAGGAGGGCAAATACAGAGGAGGAGGGCAAATACAGGAGAGGAGGAGGGGAAATACAGGAGAGGAGGAGGGCAAATACAGAAGAGGAGGGCAAATACAGAGGAGGAGGAGGGCAAATACAGGAGAGGAGGAGGGGAAATACAGGAGAGGAGGAGGGCAAATACAGAGGAGGAGGAGGGCAAATACAGGAGAGGAGGAGGGGAAATACAGAGGAGGAGGAGCGCAAATACAGAGGAGGAGGAGGGGAAATACAGGAGAGGAGGAGCGCAAATACAGAGGAGGAGGGCAAATACAGAGGAGGAGGAGGGCAAATACAGGAGAGGAGGAGGGGAAATACAGAGAAGGAGGAGGGGAAATACAGGAGAGGAGGAGGGCAAATACAGAGGATGAGGAGGGCAAATACAGGAGAGGAGGAGGGCAAATACAGAGGAGGAGGAGGGGAAATACAGGAGAGGAGGAGGGCAAATACAGAGGAGGAGGGCAAATACAGAGGAGGAGGAGGGCAAATACAGAGAAGGAGGGCAAATACAGGAGAGGAGGAGCGCAAATACAGGAGAGGAGGAGGGCAAATACAGGAGAGGAGGAGGAGAAATACAGAGGAGGAGGGCAAATACAGGAGAGGAGGAGGAGGGCAAATACAGGAGAGGAGGAGCGCAAATACAGAGGAGGAGGGAAAATACAGAGGAGGAGGAGGGAAAATACAGAGGAGGAGGAGGGAAAATACAGAGGAGGAGGAGGGCAAATACAGAAGAGGAGGAGGGCAAATACAGGAGAGGAGGAGGGCAAATACAGAGGAGGAGGGCAAATACAGAGGAGGAGGGCAAATACAGAGGAGGAGGAGGGCAAATACAGAGGAGGAGGAGGGAAAATACAGGAGAGGAGGAGGGAAAATACAGGAGAGGTGGAGGGAAAATACAGAGGAGGAGGAGGGCAAATACAGAGGAGGAGGAGGGCAAATACAGAAGAGGAGGATGGAAAATACAGAGGAGGAGGAGGGCAAATACAGGAGAGGAGGAGGGCAAATACAGAGGAGGAGGAGGGCAAATACAGAGGAGGAGGAGGGAAAATACAGAGGAGGAGGAGGGCAAATACAGGAGAGGAGGAGGGGAAATATAGAGGAGGAGGAGGGCAAATACAGGAGAGGAGGAGCGCAAATACAGGAGAGGAGGAGCGCAAATACAGAGGAGGAGGAGGGCAAATACAGGAGAGGAGGAGGGCAAATACAGAGGAGGAGGAGGGGAAATACAGGAGAGGAGGAGCGCAAATACAGAGGAGGAGGAGCGCAAATAGAGAGGAGGAGGGCAAATACAGAGGAGGAGGAGCGCAAATACAGAGGAGGAGGGCAAATACAGGAGAGGAGGAGGGGAAATACAGGAGAGGAGGAGGGGAAATACAGAGGAGGAGGAGGGCAAATACAGAGGAGGAGGAGGGCAAATACAGGAGAGGAGGAGCGCAAATACAGAGGAGGAGGAGGGGAAATACAGAGGAGGAGGAGGGCAAATACAGAAGAGGAGGATGGAAAATACAGAGGAGGAGGAGGGCAAATACAGGAGAGGAGGAGGGAAAATACAGAAGAGGAGGAGGGCAAATACAGGAGAGGAGGAGCGCAAATACAGAGGAGGAGGGCAAATACAGGAGAGGAGGAGGGCAAATACAGGAGAGGAGGAGGGAAAATACAGAAGAGGAGGAGGGAAAATACAGGAGAGGAGGAGCGCAAATACAGAGGAGGAGGGCAAATACAGGAGAGGAGGAGGAGGGAAAATACAGAGGAGGAAGAGGGCAAATACAGAAGAGGAGGATGGAAAATACAGAGGAGGAGGAGGGCAAATACAGAGGAAGAGGAGGGCAAATACAGAGGAGGAGGGAAAATACAGAGGAGGAGGAGGGCAAATACAGAGGAGGAGGAGGGCAAATACAGAGGAGGAGGAGGGAAAATACAGAGGAGGAGGAGGGCAAATACAGGAGAGGAGGAGCGCAAATACAGGAGAGGAGGAGGGCAAATACAGGAGAGGAGGAGCGCAAATACAGAAGAGGAGGAGGGAAAATACAGAGGAGGAGGAGGGCAAATACAGGAGAGGAGGAGGGCAAATACAGGAGAGGAGGAGGGAAAATACAGAAGAGGAGGATGGAAAATACAGAGGAGGAGGAGGGCAAATACAGAGGAGGAGGAGGGAAAATAGAGAGGAGGAGGAGGGAAAATACAGAGGAGGAGGAGGGCAAATACAGGAGAGGAGGAGGGAAAATACAGGAGAGGAGGAGGGAAAATACAGAGGAGGAGGAGGGCAAATACAGGAGAGGAGGAGGGCAAATACAGGAGAGGAGGAGGGAAAATACAGAAGAGGAGGATGGAAAATACAGAGGAGGAGGAGGGCAAATACAGAGGAGGAGGAGGGAAAATACAGAGGAGGAGGAGGGAAAATACAGGAGAGGAGGATGGAAAATACAGAAGAGGAGGATGGAAAATACAGAGGAGGAGGAGGGCAAATACAGGAGAGGAGGAGGGCAAATACAGAGGAGGAGGAGGGCAAATACAGAGGAGGAGGAGGGCAAATACAGGAGAGGAGGAGGGCAAATACAGAGGAGGAGGAGGGCAAATACAGGAGAGGAGGAGGGCAAATACAGAGGAGGAGGAGGGCAAATACAGGAGAGGAGGAGGGAAAATACAGAGGAGGAGGAGGAGGGAAAATACAGAGGAGGAGGAGGGCAAATACAGAGGAGGAGGAGGGCAAATACAGAGGAGGAGGAGGGAAAATACAGGAGAGGAGGAGGGCAAATACAGAGGAGGAGGAGGGCAAATACAGGAGAGGAGGAGGGAAAATACAGAGGAGGAGGAGGGCAAATACAGAGGAGGAGGAGGGCAAATACAGAGGAGGAGGAGGGCAAATACAGAGGAGGAGGAGGGCAAATACAGAGGAGGAGGAGGGCAAATACAGAGGAGGAGGGCAAATACAGGAGAGGAGGAGGGCAAATACAGAGGAGGAGGGCAAATACAGGAGAGTAGGAGGGCAAATACAGAGGATGAGGAGGGCAAATACAGAGGAGGAGGAGGGCAAATACAGAGGAGGAGGATGGAAAATACAGAGGAGGAGGAGGGCAAATACAGAGAAGGAGGAGGGAAAATACAGGAGAGGAGGAGAGAAAATACAGGAGAGGAGGAGGGCAAATACAGGAGAGGAGGAGGGCAAATACAGAGGAGGAGGAGGGAAAATACAGGAGAGGAGGAGGGAAAATACAGAGGAGGAGGGAAGGGCAAATACAGGAGAGGAGGAGGGAAAATACAGGAGAGGAGGAGGGAAGGGCAAAACGAGAAGATGAGGACTGAAGGGAAAATAGAGAAGAGGAGGAGGGAAGGGAAAATACAGAAAAGGAGGAGGGAAGGGAAAATAGAGAAGAGGAGGAGGGAAAATACAGAAGAGGAGGAGGGAAGGGCAAATACAGAAGAGGAGGACTGAAAATACAGAAGAGGAGGAGGGAAGGGAAAATACAGAAAAGGAGGAGGGAAGGGCAAAATGAGAAGAGGAGGAGGGAAAATACAGAAGAGGAGGAGGGAAGGGAAAATACAGAAAAGGAGGAGGGAAGAGCAAAACGAGAAGAGGAGGAGGGAAAATACAGAAGAAGAGGAGGAAAGGGCAAATACAGAAGAGGAGGAGGGAAGAGCAAATATAGAAGAGGAGGAGGGAAGAGCAAATATAGAAGAGGAGGAGGGAAGGGGAAATACAGAAGAGGAGGAGGGAAGAGCAAATAGAGAAGAGGAGGAGGGAAGGGAAAATACAGAAAAGGAGGAGGGAAGGAAAAATACAGAAGAGGAGGAAGGTAGGGCAAATACAGAAGAGGAGGAGAGAAGAGCAAATAGACAAGAGGAGGAGGGAAATACAGAAGAGGAGGAGGGAAGGGCAAATAGAGAAGAGGAGGAGGGAAAATACAGAAGAGGAGAAGGGAAGGGAAAATAGAGAAGAGGAGGAGGGAAGGGCAAATACAGAAGAGGAGGGGGGAAGGGAAAATAGAGAAGAGGAGGAGGGAAGAGAAAATACAGAAGAGGAGGAGGAGGGCAAATACAGGAGAGGAGGGAAGGGCAAATACAGAGGAGGAGGAGGGCAAATACAGAGGAGGAGGTCAAATACAGGAGAGGAGGAGGGCAAATACAGAGGAGGAGGGAAGGGCAAATACAGAAGAGGAGGAGCGCAAATACAGAGGAGGAGGAGGGCAAATACAGAAGAGGAGGAGAGAAAATACAGAGGAGGAGGGAAGGGCAAATACAGAGGAGGAGGAGGGCAAATACAGAGGAGGAGGAGGGCAAATACAGAAGAGGAGGATGGAAAATACAGAAGAGGAGGAGGGCAAATACAGAGGAGGAGGAGGGCAAATACAGAGGAGGAGGAGGGCAAATACAGGAGAGGAGGAGGGAAAATACAGGAGAGGAGGACGGAAAATACAGGAGAGGAGGAGAGAAAATACAGGAGAGGTGGAGGGAAAATACAGAGGAGGAGGAGGGCAAATACAGAGGAGGAGGAGGGAAAATACAGGAGAGGAGGAGGGAAAATACAGAGGAGGAGGAGGGCAAATACAGGAGAGGAGGAGGGCAAATACAGGAGAGGAGGAGGGAAAATACAGAGGAGGAGGAGGGCAAATACAGGAGAGGAGGAGGGAAAATACAGGAGAGGAGGAGGGAAAATACAGGAGAGGTGGAGGGAAAATACAGGGGAGGAGGAGGGCAAATACAGGAGAGGAGGAGGGAAAATACAGAGGAGGAGGGCAAATACAGAGGAGGAGGGAAGGGCAAATACAGGAGAGGAGGAATGAAAATACAGAGGAGGAGGAGGGCAAATACAGGAGAGGAGGAGGGAAAATACAGAGGAGGAGGAGGGCAAATACAGAGGAGGAGGAGGGCAAATACAGAGGAGGAGGAGGGCAAATACAGAGGAGGAGGAGGGCAAATACAGAGGAGGAGGAGGGAAAATACAGGAGAGGAGGAGGGAAAATACAGAGGAGGAGGAGGGCAAATACAGAGGAGGAGGAGGGAAAATACAGGAGAGGAGGATGAGGGAAAATACAGGAGAGGAGGAGGGAAAATACAGGAGAGGAGGATGGAAAATACAGAGGAGGAGGAGGGCAAATACAGAGGAGGAGGAGCGCAAATACAGAGGAGGAGGAGGGAAAATACAGGAGTGGAGGAGGGAAAATACAGAAGAGGAGGATGGAAAATACAGGAGAGGAGGAGGGAAATTACAGGAGAGGAGGAGGGCAAATACAGAGGAGGAGGAGGGCAAATACAGAGGAGGAGGGAAGGGCAAATACAGGAGAGGAGGAGGGCAAATACAGAGGAGGAGGAGGGAAGGGCAAATACAGTGGAGGAGGAGGGCAAATACAGAGGAGGAGGGCAAATACAGAGGAGGAGGAGGGCAAATACAGAGGAGGAGGAGGGAAAATACAGGAGAAGAGGAGGGGAAATACAGGAGAGGAGGAGGGAAAATACAGAAGAGGAGGATGGAAAATACAGAGGAGGAGGAGGGCAAATACAGGAGAGGAGGAAGGAAAATACAGGAGAGGAGGAGGGAAAATACAGGAGAGGTGGAGGGAAAATACAGAGGAGGAGGAGGGAAAATACAGGAGAGGAGGAGGGGAAATACAGGAGAGGAGGAGGGCAAATACACAGGAGGAGGAGGGAAAATACAGGAGAGGAGGATGAGGGAAAATACAGGAGAGGAGGAGGGAAAATACAGGAGAGGAGGATGGAAAATACAGAGGAGGAGGAGGGCAAATACAGAGGAGGAGGAGCGCAAATACAGAGGAGGAGGAGGGAAAATACAGGAGTGGAGGAGGGAAAATACAGAAGAGGAGGATGGAAAATACAGGAGAGCAGGAGGGCAAATACAGAAGAGGAGGAGGGAAAATACAGGAGAGGAGGAGGGCAAATACAGAAGAGGAGGAGGGCAAATACAGAAGAGGGGGAGGGCAAATACAGAAGAGGAGGAGGGAAAATACAGAAGAGGAGGAGGGAAGGGCAAATACAGAGGAGGAGGAGAGAAAGGTGAATACAGAAGAGGAGGAGGGAAGGGTGAATACAGAAGAGGAGGAGGGAAAATACAGAAGAGGAGGAGGGAAAATACAGAAGAGGAGGAGGGAAGGGCAAATACAGAGGAGGAGGAGAGAAAGGTGAATACAGAAGAGGAGGAGGGAAGGGTGAATACAGAAGAGGAGGAGGGAAAATACAGAAGAGGAGGAGGGAAAATACAGAAGAGGAGGAGGGAAAATACAGAAGAGGAGGAGGGAAAATACAGAAGAGGAGGAGGGAAGGGCAAAACGAGAAGATGAGGAGGGAAGGGCAAAACGAGAAGAGGAGGAGGGAAGGGAAAATAGAGAAGAGGAGGAGGGAAGGGAAAATACAGAAAAGGAGGAGGGAAGGGAAAATAGAGAAGAGGAGGGGGTAGGGAAAATACAGAAAAGGAGGAGGGAAGGGCAAATACAGAAGAGGAGGAGGGAAAATACAGAAGAGGAGGAGGGAAGGGAAAATACAGAAAAGGAGGAAGGAAGGGCAAAACGAGAAGAAGAGGAGGGAAAATACAGAAGAGGAGGAGGGAAGGGAAAATACAGAAAAGGAGGAGGGAAGAGCAAATACAGAAGAGGAGGAGGGAAGGGAAAATACAGAAAAGGAGGAGGGAAGGGCAAAACGAGAAGAGGAGGAGGGAAAATACAGAAGAAGAGGAGGGAAGGGAAATATGGAAGAAGAAGAGGAGGAAAGGGCAAATACAGAAGAGGAGGAGGGAAGAGCAAATAGAGAAGAGGAGGAGGGAAGGGAAAATACAGAAAAGGAGGAGGGAAGGAAAAATACAGAAGAGGAGGAGGGAAGAGCAAATACAGAAGAGGAGGGGGAAGGGAAAATACAGAAGAGGAGGAGGGAAGAGCAAATAGAGAAGAGGAGGAGGGAAGGGGAAACACAGGAGAGAAGAGGAGAAGAGAAGGGATAATACAGGATAAAATACTTTTTTCTTCTAAGGGCTTCTCTAAGGACGCCCCTTCCCATATCATTTATTACTTCATTTGGAATTTTAAAAAACAAGACAGATGAGATTTATAAATGACATCACCCATTGTATGATCCATAGAGGACAATGACTGTGAAGAGCGGCACTTGTTCAGAATAGTGAGTACAGCTCTGGGGTATAATACAGGATACAACTCAGGATCAGTACAGGATAAGTAATGTAATGTATGTACTCAGTGACCTCACCAGCAGAATAGTGAGTACAGCTCTGGGGTATAATACAGGATACAACTCAGGATCAGTACAGGATAAGTAATGTAATGTATGTACACAGTGACCTCACCAGCAGAATAGTGAGTACAGCTCTGGAGTATAATACAGGATATAACTCAGGATCAGTACAGGGTAAGTAATGTAATGTATGTACACAGTGACCTCACCAGCAGAATAGTGAGTACAGCACCGGAGTATAATACATGATATAACTCAGGATCAGTACAGGATAAGTAATGTAATGTATGTACACAGTGACCTCACCAGCAGAATAGTGAGTACAGCACCGGAGTATAATACAGGATATAACTCAGGATCAGTACAGGATAAGTAATGTAATGTATGTACACAGTGATCTCACCAGCAGAATAGTGAGTGCAGCCCTGGAGTATAATACAGGATATAACTCAGGATCAGTACAGGATAAGTAATGTAATGTATGTACACAGTGATCTCACCAGCAGAATAGTGAGTGCAGCCCTGGAGTATAATACAGGATATAACTCAGGATCAGTACAGGATAAGTAATGTAATGTATATACACAGTGACCTCACCAGCAGAATAGTGAGTACAGCTCTGGGGTATAATACAGGATATAACTCAGGATCAGTAGAGGATAAGTAATGTAATGTATGTACACAGTTACCTCACCAGCAGAATAGGGAGTACAGCTCTGGAGTATAATACAGGATATAACTCAGGATCAGTACAGGATAAGTAATGTAATGTATGTACACAGTTACCTCACCAGCAGAATAGTGAGTACAGCTCTGGGGTATAATACAGGATATAACTCAGGATCAGTATAGGATAAGTAATGTAATGTATGTACACAGTGATCTCACCAGCAGAATAGTGAGTGCAGCTCTGGAGTATAAAACAGGATATAACTCAGGATCAGTACAGGATAAGTAATGTAATGTATGTACACAGTGACCCCACCAGCAGAATAGTGAGTACAGCTCTGGAGAGAGGTTGTGTTCTGCTGAGCTCCTGAGACTTCCACAGAAGCAGTGATTTCCATCCGCCCCTCCCCAGGTGTGTGGCATACACCTGGGTAGGTTCTCCTGCTATGGAGCCCAGGGGATCTGGAGCTTCATCTTGCACTCCCCGTACCCGGCCGGCGGGGGGTGCCAAGGAAAATGCCACGGCCAATAATCCGGACGGAATTAGGAGAACAACCAGGGCTCACAGTAATGTGGTGCCCCCTCCCCCGTCCTCAGCTGGGAGCTGCAAAGCCTCCAGCAAAAGCCCTGCAAGGAAAAGAAGCACGTCCAGGCAGAGGAGTGCAGTGAAGGCAGCTGTCTCTGGACCCTCACAACCCCAGCAATGGGGGGTAAAGGGGAACAGAGAATCACTGGCGACCTTTGGATCAAGAATCCAGGCGAAGATGGCTGAATATGAACAGCTTGGAAAGCAGCTTCGTGGCCTTAGAGAAGATCTAAAGTTTGCCATCTATCAAGCGGATCAGGCACCTAAGGCAAAGAGATCAGCGTTCAACACCAAGGTGAGGTCTCTGAGGAAAGAGGTGGAGGAGCTTGTGAGGAGGAGATCGGACATTGTGGAGGGTGCTGGGTTTCTTGGTGAGAAGCTAATTCATGAAGAGAGGTTCTCCAGCATGAAGACGTCCAGAGGTTGTGAAAGTCAGCAAGATGAGGATTGTCGCAGTGAGGAGGAGGAGATGGAGGAAGGTGAAGGAGGTGAGGAGGGCAATGTGAGTGAGGGGGATATGGACACTGTTTCGGTATGTGCCACCATTGCTACCCCTGACCCCCCACTTACCCTGAGTGCAGACTATATAAACCCGGCTCAGGTGGCCTTACCTCTCTCCAGTGAGGAGGATGATGGCAGTGACTGCGGTGAAGGCAGCGGCTTGGCAGACGGGGGTCTCCTGCGGGCGATTGTAATGCAGGAGTCACCCACCCGTCTAGAAAATTTTTCTTTTGGAGACGATTTGGGCCCAGAAGAGAAGAGGAGGAATAAAAAAAAAGGGCAAGAAAAGAAAGAAAACTGAGGGACAAGTGAAGTTTGTCTTTTCTCCTTTCCAGCAGTCTGAGTCGGCTGAAAAGTCGGTTCAGGGTGCTGGGTCCCCCAACCTGCCAGACCCCGTTTCTGTAGTGGAGCGGGGCCAGCATGGGGGATACAGTAGTGCACCCAAAATGGCCGTGGGTGCTATAGAAAAAAAAGGGCACCCTCCTGTGAGGGGGGAGTGTGTCCAGTCACCAGAAAATGGCGGCAGATTCACCCGTTCAGTTGAAGTGGGCGGTACTGGTCCTGGCGCTGCAGGGCATTCTCCTGTGAGGGGGGGGGAGTGTCCGGGCACCGGACCCTGTTGGTTCAGGGGGCGGTCCCCTAGGTGATGTGGTTGGTACCGGTTCTGGCGCCAGGGGGCACTCCGCTGTAAAGGGGGAGGTTCCCTGTGCGTCGGCTGTAGCGGGAGTAAGTCCGGAGGGACAGTCATTTTGCGAGGGGGCGTGGCCACCTATGTCAGAGGCGGAGCGTGTGTCTGCACCCCAAGAGACGGGAAGAAAGAACTATGCAGCGCCAATTCTGAAACCGGCAGCCATTAAACATGCAAAAGACCCAGCCAGCCCAGTCTGTAACACACCAAGGGAGAGTGTAGGCAAGAGTGAAAGTGAGAGCAAAAATGGTAATGTGCAAAATGTGAATGATGGTGGTGTGCATGGGAGGAGTTGTGGTAGCAGTGTGGATGAGGGGGGAACTTGTGGAGTGCAAGAGAGGGGTGCAAGTGGGGTGCAAGAGAGGGGTGCAAGTGGAGTGAAAGAGAGGGGTGCAAGTGGGGTGCAAGAGAGGGGTGCAAGTGGAGTGAAAGAGAGGGGTGCAAGAGAGGGGTGCAAGTGGAGTGAAAGAGAGGGGTGCAAGTGGGGTGCAAGTGGGGTGCAAGAGAGGGGTGCTAGTGAAATGCAGGTGAGGAGCGGTAGTGGAATGGGAGAGAGAGGTGTTATGGCTGATATTTCTGTCAAGAATAATGGTCCTGGTTTGGTTTCTGGTTCGACTGCCCCCCCGGTAGTGGCTGCTTCTCCCAGAAGCTATGCCAGCGTCACTGCCGGGGGATCCCCATCTCCATCTGGCTCTGGGGGTCACTTGCAACAGCGCCTCCTGGAGGCTCTACGTAGGGGAGACAGGTCGATCCAGGTAGAGGGGAGGGGTGAGGTTGACCTGTCTTTTTGGATAGAAAGACACGGCTTAGGCGCTTTCCGAGAACAAAATGGGGAGGTGGTCTGGTCCCTCCCGACATCCGGGCAGGAAAGTGGCCGTAGGAATGTGGTCCGTTTAGTGTGGAGGGGCGAAGATGCGTGTCCGCCTCGGGGAAAGGTGGTTGAGCTCCTCCTCCGGATGGAATTCAGGGCAAGTGACATCTTTGCCCTGATCCACCCCTACGGTACTTCCGAGTTTGATATCAGCTTCGCTCGGCCAGAGGGTTTGGAACTTTTCTGGTCGAACTATGAGGTGGTGAAAAGCGAGCCCGGCTGGCGGGATTTTGCCGTAAAGGCGATATCCCGTCAGAATTTGGTCAAGAAAGTGACCGTTTTGACACGTAACGAGTCACTATCTTGCTATGACATCATGACCTGGCTCAGCCGATATGGGGATGTGACGGACATGCCAAAAAAGAACTATGATGAACATGGGATCTGGTCTGGGGCCTGGACGTTTTCCGTCAAACTGAAGCGTTCGGGGAGCACTGTTGCCCACATCCCATCAGCTGCTTTTCTTGGGAGAGACAGAATCCAAGTTTTCTACCAGGGGCAGCCCAAGGTCTGTCACAGGTGTGGCAGCCCCACTCACTTTAGCGCAGCCTGTACCGTGCAGGTCTGTGCACTGTGCGGTGGGGTAGGTCATCTTGCCGCATCCTGTAGGCAGATCCGGTGTCATCTGTGTGGTGTCTTAGGACACCCTTTCAGCCGTTGTCCTAGCGCCTTTGCCCGTGCGACGGTCACCTTGGCTGGAGATGGCAGTAATGTTGCTTCAGCTGGGGAGGGCACGAGTGCGGGTGAAGGTGCAACAGGGTCAGTGAAGAGGAAAAGTCCCGCCAAGCTGAGGCGGGAGGCTAATCGCAGAAGGAGCAGGGAGCTGGAGAGTTCCCATGTGGCAGGGGTAGCTTCTGACCCTGCTCCAGAGGTTAGTCCTGAAACTGCTGAGGCCCTGGAGGAGAATGTGATGGATGAGGAAATGAGGAGAATCTGTAGAGAAGAGGGCAGCAAGGCCGATCTTTCCGATTCCTCCCACTATGAAAGTGTGGATGAGGAGGGTGAAGAGCGGCCAAAAAAGGGCAATAAAAGGGGAAAGAAGAGGTCGGAGCCCTCTAGTCCCCGTGCTACGGACCAGGTCCCAAGCGGAAGCTTACCTGCCCCCCCTCTGATTGATCTGTCTAACCGGTACTCTGTCCTTGAAGACATCTCCTCCCCTTCCTTGAAGGAGGGGGTCGAGGATGGGGTGCCTGAAGTGGGGAAGCCTCCAGGGGGAACTGGGCCCTGTCCTGAAGGGGCAATTTCCTCAGGGGATGGGGCCAAACCGGAGCCAGGTGGAGATGGGGATTCAAAAATGGACCTGTCAGAATCAAAAAAACGGTCCAAAGAGAAGGAAGCCTCCTCGTCTGGGGATGAGGGGGTGAAGAAAAGACAGAAATGATGGGGTTAGGGCCATCTAACTCGATCACCCATGATGGCGGCACTCACCCCATTGACGCTGGCATCTATTAACTGTGCCAGCATAAAGTCTGATACGGCTAGATTCGCAGCCTTTGATTTTCTCGGCCGTGTTGAAGCCGATATTTTGTATCTGCAGGAGACCAGGTTGTCAGATCTAGCCTCTCTGGTAAAAGCCAGGAGAGAGTGGAGGCGCGGCCCCTCCCACTGGTCTCTTGCGGCTGAGCCGTATAGTGGGGTGGCGGTCCTTTTTACCGCTCCGGTTGAATGCCGACGGGTTATTGAGTTAGAAATGGGGAGGTGCCTGATCTTAGATGTCCTCATGAAGGGGCAAGAGCTCCGGCTCATTAACATCTACGCCCCACAAACCAAGTGGGACCGTAAAGATCTCTTTATGAGGATTAAGCCCTTTCTTTTTACAAGCCGACAGGTGATCTTTGGAGGGGATTTCAATACTGTCACAAGGTCCCAAGATAGGAGAGGTTCCAATGATCGGTTGGCTTATGATAGCATAGCTCTCAATAGTATAGTTAGGGAAGCTCGCCTAGAGGATGCCCACATTCGGAGCCCCTCAGGCCACGCGGGTTTCACCTATCATCGAGGTAGCTGCAGGTCTAGGATAGACAGGTTTTATTTGAAGGAGGAAGCCGTCTCTTCCGCAGTGTCCGTGGTTGAGGTGGAGTTCTCCGATCACTGTATGATTTATTTTTCCTTGAATGTTTCAGAGACCCCCCGGATGGGTAAAGGTTATTGGAAGCTGAATTCGTCCCTCCTGGAGGAAGCTGAGGTAAGACAGTCCTTTGAGGATTTTCTTCAGAGTCAGGTACCTTTACTGGACCTTTGTAGTAGTAAGTCAGAGTGGTGGGAGATATTCAAGAAGAGGGTTGCGGGGTTCTTCCGCCAGCTCTCGAGCCTCAGGTCCCTGAACAGGTATCGCCTGTATCAGGGACTGAGGAGGAAACTCGAGCTTCTTGTTTCGACTGGAGGTAGCCGAGAGGATATCTCCAGAGTGAAATCCTTGCTGATGAGGTGTCAGTACGATAGGCACGCATCTTTGGTTTTTGAGAGGGATTTCGGGAAATACCGCTCGCCCGACCCTTACAGAAACTGTAAGATGTCAGTGAGTAGTAAAGTCATTTCAGGACTGATCGATAGTACAGGATCTCTGAATCGGTCCAGATCAGGGATCCTGGAGATCGTCAGATCCTTCTACTCGCACCTCTTGGGAAGGAAGGATCTAGATCGAGACAGGATGTCGGCTTTCCTGGCTGAAACCATTCCTGAGCCAGGGGTAGACCCCTCTCTTGATGTTTTGGCAGAAGAAATCAGGGAAGAGGAAGTGAGACTGGCGATCGAGGGGCTTGCCCCCAAGAAGTCACCAGGTCCGGATGGCTTAACATCCGAGTGGTACAGGGCCTTTAAGGAGTCTTTAGCTCCCCTCTTGACTGAGGTATTCAATGAGTGTCTCTCCTCGGGCACTCTGCCGAAGTCAATGAGGAGGTCAGCCCTGATTCTTCTCTCAAAGGGTAAAGATCCCAGCCGTATTGAGAATTGGAGGCCCATAGCTCTTCTCAATACGGACAGGAAGCTTCTGGCCAAGATACTGTTTAATCGGCTGGTGAAATTTGCACCCCGGCTCCTTTCGGGGGCTCAGCACTGCTCTGTTCCAGGCCGAAGCACCTTAAGTGCGGTCCTTAGTGTCAGGGAGGCAGTGGAGCGGAGTAGTGCGGGTCTCTGGAAGGGGTACCTGCTGTCCCTGGATCAGGCCAAAGCATTTGATCGGGTGAACCATGACTACCTCTGGTCCATCCTACTGAGATATGGCTTACCGTGTACTTTTGTTAATTGGCTTAAGATCTTGTATACAGGGGCAGAGAGTTTCCCGCTGGTGAACGGTTGGTCTGGCCACTCTTTTGAGGTGGGGTCCGGAGTCCGTCAGGGTTGTTCTTTGAGCCCGCTTTTATACGTGTTCGCAATCGACCCCTTCGTCCGGAGGGTAGATTGTGGGCCGTTGGCGGGAGTCGGGATGAGTCTGGCGGAGCTGGATGTTGCCCAGAGAGTAGTGGCGTGCGCTGATGATGTCACCATTTTCGTGTCCTCGAGAGAGGAGGTTGATGTGGTGATGTCGGAGGTGGAACGCTACTCGGAGGCATCCGGGTCTAAGATCAACCGGGATAAGTGTGAAAGTCTTTGGCTGGGAGGGGGAGATCCCACGTTTGATCTCCCGGACACCCTTCCAGGGCCCCAAGAGTCAGCAAAAATTCTGGGCATCACATTCGGCCAGGATGATTATCCCACCAAAAACTGGGATGGTAAGCTCCAGGATGCCACTCAGAAGGTGGACCAGTGGAAGGGTTGGTCTATGACCCTCAGGGAAAGGATACACCTGATCAAATCGTACCTGCTCCCCTTGTTTATCTATCTGGGCAGCGTATGTATCTTGCCAGAGGCTTACTATACTAGGATCTACAGCCTGTTTTTCCAACTGTTATGGGGGAACAGGATGAACCTAGTCAAGAGGGAGGTTACGTACCGCACGAGGAGACTAGGGGGTTTATCTATGGTAAACCCTGTGGTGTTCTTAACGAACACCTTCTTGAAAGCTAACATCTCGAACCTCTGGTCAGAGAGGGCTCCTCCATGGGTACTCTCCTGCAGGGAGTGGTTTCGGCCTTTCTTCCAGGAATGGGAGACAGGAGGGCAAGTGAAGGACCTCCGTACGCCCCATGGATATCTTCCGGCTTACGCTACCCCGACTCTGAAGGCAATACGTCGGTGGGGTCTGGGAGTGTGGGAGATCAGGACCCAGTCAAGGCAGTTCCTTGACAAACGGGTTCTGTTGACCCACTTCCAGAAGCCTCTGGCACTCAGGGACTGCCCAGGTCGGGATCTGAGGGTGGGGTTGTATCTTTTAAACATGAAAAGGATCCCCCAGTAGTTTTGGGACTTGGCCTGGCGCTGCTTTCAGGGGAAGCTATATGTGAGGGACAATTTGAAGTGTAGGAGATCTGATGACCGGGGGTGTCCCCGAGAAGAGTGCGGGGACATGCTGGAAAGCATGGACCATTTCCTGCTTCATTGTCCCTTTAATATAGGGGTCTACAACCGGGTGGGCGCTTCCATCGGCTGGAGTCAACTTGCCGGCCTTACCTATCCGGAGTGGGCTTATGGGGCATTCAGGACCCTGGGTGGCCGTGATCGGGGCACTTTATTCTTAGTCAGTTTAGTGGTTAGGTACTACACGTGGAATGTACGGTGTTTAGTGTCTACACAGCGCAAAGTCCTCTCCGAGGTGGAGGTCTGTAGGAACATCACTGGTGACCTCGGGAAGATCAGGTCTTTGGAGTATGGCAGTCTTGGTACCAGTAGGGCTTCTCTCCTATGGAGAGGGTTTTCTTTTGATGTGCCCTAGGTACTAGGCCTTTTGGGTAGAGTACCCTTGATTTGGTTAGGGACAGTGATGTAGGGACAGGGTTAGGGTGATAGTAGGGTCAGTTTATTTTTAGGGATAATGGTAGGGAGAGAGGTAGGGTGGAGTTAGGGAAAGAATGTAAATTTTGTATGTATCAGGATTGCCATCCTTCTTCCTGGTGGTGGGCTAATGCATGTGCACCATAGCTTTTTGTTTTGTTTTCAGATGTTAAGGTTATGAAAAGCTTACAGGCACCAAACTTGGGCCTAAAGTGGGTTGTATTGTTTGTTTAAGTATATTGTAATGCTGATAATGATAAAGTTGGTTGGGAGGAGTTCTAGGTTGGGAGGGTGTATTTGTGGGTGGTGGTGGTTGTTTCTTTTGGTGGACCTGGCATGGGTCAGTTATGAACTGGACATTGAGGACTATGAACTGTATGGACTCTGACCCATGTACAGGAGGGCGGGTGGTGTGGGTGAAGGGACAGTTTAGTGTAGGTTGTTTTATTGTATTTGTAGGTGTATTTTCTGTATATTTAGGTGTATATAGTGTATATAGTCTATATGTATAATATGTTATAATTTTGTTTATCTTATTTTATGGCAGTCGAACCAGTTGTTATTTTTGTAGTAATTTTTCTTTGGTATTTTTGTATCCCATAGTGGATTTCGTTTTTTTTTTTCTTTGGTCTAGGTCTTCTTTTCCCCAAGTTTGGGTGTTTTTGAGTTATAGATTTAATTTTCTTTCTTAACAATTAGGGGAAAAAAAAAAAAAAGTATGTGTATATACATATATATATTAAATTAATGGGGTGTAGTGGGAGTCCTTGTTGTGTGTGTTTTCCCAAGTTTGGGTGTTTTTGAGTTACAGCTAAATTGTGCTATTTTTATGTTTCTTTTTTGGTAACGCAAGTTGAGTATGTATGTGAGTGTTGTTAGATATTTGGTTATGTAAGGTGCGTCTCTAGTATTTTCTAGGGAAAACTGGGCTGGCCGGTTAGGCAGGATTTATGTTCTTTTATTTGAAATGTAAAGTTTGGGTTTATGTTATTTTATGTTGTTGTTTTCAGTTATGGCAAAGTTGTGCTGGTTTTTGTGTTTGTTATGATTTACATTTTTCTAATAAAAAAGATTTACAGGATATAACTCAGGATCAGTACAGGATAAGTAATGTAATGTATGTACACAGTGACCGCCACCAGCAGACTAATAAGTGCAGCTCTAGTGTCGAATACAGAATGTACAGTAGCTGAAGGTCAGTACAATATAAGTTATGTAATACATTGAAATACATCTTTATCTTCTGGTGTTTTCTTTGTATATGTTCAATGTCATCCAGTATCATTGAGAAATATATCAGCGTTCCTTGAGGCTTTATAAGGGCCCCATTATACGGCTCCTGAAGTGGACTCTTTCCGATCGCTCCGTACAGTTTCCATAGCAGTGTCCCTGACTCTTCTCCGTAATGACATCATTTGTAAAGACAATTTCCTTCAATGCAAAAAAAAAAGTCCAAATGCCTCGAAGAAAAAAAGAAGGAACGAAAGGAAAATGTCTGTGCGAGTCTCATTACACATTACTGCATAAATAGAAAATGGCAGCGCGGAGATTATGAGTCATTTCACTCGCTATCTCCGCGATCTGTAGATGCCGGCGATAAGCCTTCTCCCATTTCGCCGGAACATTCAATTGCGTGAACTTAAGTGAACCCGCTCCTCGAAATTTATGCTGAAATCTCTTTCTCAATCACCGTGACCTTCTACTAAATGACAGATTTTTATATTCGGAGTTTACATTAAATTGTAGAAGCGCTTACCTATAATCAAAAATGGCTCCATTTGTTTTAAAGTATTAGCTTTTACGGATATTTCGTTCGCGGCCTGCACTCTGGGCTTTTAATATCCGACGCGCCGCTACCGTTCCATCTCTGGATGCTGCGACGCGCTTCGAGGTCTAAGTGACTTATGAAAGTGTTTTTTAAAAGATTAACAAAGCCTCCAGCGTGGGGAACCGGTTCGCAGCTCATTCGGGTTATCGGCCTCTTGTCGGGGGCGAGTTCTGTGTAAATATTGATATTTTTCGCCTAAATTGATGTGCAAGAAAATATATTAACATTTTTTAACATTTCCCTGATGTTTTGCATCAATTACTAATAAAATAGGATCTAAATTAGTCTTTATCAACCAGTGTGCCTCCAGCTGTTGCAAAACTACAACTCCTAGCATGCCCGGACAGCCTGCGGCTGTCCGGGCATGCTGGGAGTTGTAGTTTTGCAACAGCTGGAGGCACACTGGTTGGGAAAAACTAATCTAATCTAATAAGACAATTGTACATTATATGGCTTTTATTGAGCATATTGAGTAAACATTTACAGTGCAGAGAGAAAGTCAAAGGCTATCCAGCCATTCTTGGAGTTGTAGTTTTGCTTGATAAACACTAGTCAAGCTAACAAGACAATTGTACAATGTGTGGCTTATTTTGAGCAAATTGAGTAAACATTTACAGAGCAGGGAGAAAGTTAGATAGAGATACAGTACATATAGATTGATATTCAGGAAAAAAAATTAATTATTTTACATTTCAAATAATTTTTGCATCAATTACTAATAAGACATGATAAAAAAAACAGTATTTCCCAACCAATGTGCCTCCAGCTGTTGCAAAACTACAACTCCCAGCATGCCCACCGATAGTTAGTTAGACAGACAGACAGACAGACAGACAGACAGACAGACAGATAGATAGATAGATAGATAGATATGAGACAGACAGATAGATAGATAGATAGATATGAGATAGATAGATAGATAGATAGATATGATATAGATAGATATGAGACAGACAGATAGATAGATAGATAGATATGAGATAGATAGATAGATAGACAGACATGAGATAGATAGATATATAGATAGATAGGAGATAGATAGATAGATAGATAGATAGATAGGAGATAGATAGATAGATAGATAGATAGATAGATAGATAGATAGATAGATAGATAGGAGATAGATAGATATGAGATAGATAGATATGAGATAGATAGATATGAGATAGATAGATATGAAATAGATCGATATGAAATAGATCGATTTGAAATAGATAGATATGAGATAGATATATAGATAGATAAATAGATAGATATGAGATAGATGTGAGATAGATGGATAGATAGATGGATGGATAGATAGATATGAGATAGATATGAGATAGATAGATAGATAGATAGGAGATAGATAGAAATATAGTTATGAGATAGATAGATATGAGATAGATAGATATGAAATAGATAGATAGATATATATGAGATATATAGATATGAGATAGATAGATAGTAGTGTTGCTCGCGAATATTCGCAATTCGAATATTATTCGCGAATATCGCATATTCGCGAATTCGCGAATTTCGCGAATATAGCGCTATATATTCGTAATTACGAATATTCGTTTTTTTTTTTTTTCTTCACAGTACACATCACAGTGATCATCCCTCTCTGCTTCCAGGTTGTGTGGTGTAAAGAAGGCTGTAATACTACTGTGTGAGAGTGGCGTGCGAAAATTCGCATATACGAAAATTTGCATATGTTAATTTTTCGCATATGCGAATGTTCGCATATGTTAATTTTCGCATGCGCGAATTTTTGCGTGCGCGAAAATAAAACGAGAATATAACAAATATGCGAATATTCGCGAATATATGACGAATATTCGTCCATATATTCGCGAATATTCGCGAATTCGAATATGGCCTATGCCGCTCAACACTAATAGATAGATAGATAGATATGAGATAGATAGACAGATAGATAGATAGATAGATAGATATAAGATAGATAGATATGAGATAGATAGATAGTATAGTAATCCAAAGAGAAACAGCACTCCCGTCTTGAGCTCAATATCTGTGGGTGCCCGCAGAACCAGACCTTGGTCAGGGGTCCCAATTCACAGAAAGTCCTTATAAATCCGCAGCACACACGTCCAATATAGTGAAAAAAGAAAAAAACTTTATTCCATCATGTGACTGTCACACAGCGACGTTTCTGCTGGTTCTCCCGGGAGCTTGAGAAAGGCTGAAGAGAGCCAGGAGAAACGTCGCTGTCTGACATTCACATGGGGGAGGGGGGGGGGGGGGGGGGGGTAGGGCATTTATCAGTGTTTGCTTATGTATTCCTTTTTTTAGTTATTTTTTTCTTACAAATTTTTTTTGCTTATGTGCGACATATTTATCGACTGGTTTCAGCCTGTTGATAAATTTCTTTCACTTAAGCAATTATTATTTTTTTTTTACTTTGGTATTTTAGTAGGTTTTTTCATGCCCTGCGACTTTTTTGAGACTGTCGCACTTCATACATTTCTTACCACTGCGAGTCAAAATCGTTTTTCTACAAAAAAAAAGCGGGAAAAAAATTTGCATTTCTCGCTGTCAGAACAAAAAGTCGCACGGAAAATCGTGCAGGCGCAACTGTGACAATTTAGCGACAATTTTTTTAGAAAAAAACTTACTAAAGCCGTTGATAAATGCCCCCCATGATGGAATAAAGTTTTTTTCTTTTTTCACCATATTGGACCTGTGTGCTGCGGATTTATATGGACTTTCTAGATAGATAGATAGATAGATAGATAGATAGATAGATATTTTTGATGGATTTATGAAACAATATTTATCAGTTGTTTGTGTTATAAATTTCATATTCAATGTAATCCCAATAATATTACAGGTCACATGACTTTGTTGTGTTGTATCCAATGTATAGGGGATAAGATGTATGATCGCAGGGGTACGGACACTGGAGACCCCCACAATCCCGGTGCAGCACCCAGCATTCTGTGCCAGGCGCTGCCTCCGAGATGGGGAGGTCACGGCCATGCCCCCTGGTGGATAAGATTTATATAGCCGGAATACCCCTTTATCATTACTGTATTGGGAAATGTCAAACTATAAAAGGGGTATTCCAGGATTTATTATTTTTTTATTATTATTGGTTACGCTACAGGGTCTGTAAAGTTATGGTACAGTGGGGATAAAAAGTTTGGGCACCCCAGCTAAAAATGTGTATTAATGTGCATAAAGAAGCCAAGGAAAGATGGAAAAATCTCCAAAAGGCATCAAATTACAGATTAGACATTCTTATAATATGTCAACAAAAGTTACATTTTATTTCCATCATTTACACTTTCAGAATAACAGAAAACAAAAAAATGGCATCTGCAAAAGTTTGTGCCCCCTGCAGAGTTAATATCTTGTACTGCCCCCTTTGGCAAGTATCACAGCTTGTAAACGCTTTTTGTAGCAGCCAAGAGTCTTTCAATTCTTGTTTGAGGTATCTTTGCCCATTCTTCCTTACAAAAGTCTTCCAGTTCTTTGAGATTTCTGGGCTGTCTGTCATGCACTGCTCTTTTAAGGTCTATCCATAGATTTACAATTATGTTGAGGTCAGGAGATTGTGAAGGCCATGGCAAAACCTTCAGTTTACGCCTCTTGATGCAATCCCCCGTGGATTTCGAGGTGTGTTTAGGATCATTATCCATTTGTAGAAGCCATCCTCTCTTTATCTTCAGCTTTTTCACAGATGGCATCAAGTTAGCATCCAAAATGTGAAATTTTATTGAATCCATTTTCCTTCTACTCGTGAGATGTTCCCTGTGCCACTGGCTGCAATACAACCCCAAAGCATGATTGATCATCCCCCATGCTTAACAGTTGGACAGAAGTTCTTTTCATTAAATTCTGTTCCCCTTCTCCAAACGTACCTTTGCTCATTCCGGCCAAAAAGTTCAATTTTAACCTCATCGGTCCACAGAACTTGTTTTCAAAATGCATCAGGCTTGTCTATATGTTCATTTGTCTATATGTTTGCATTTTTGTGGTGAGGACATAGAAGAGGTTTTCTTCTGATGACTCTTCCATGAAGACCATATTTGTACAAGTATCTCTTTATAATGGAATAGTGCACCACAACTCCAGTGTCTGCCAGATCTTTCTGAAGGGATTGTGCAGTTTTGAATAGTTTTTCTCACAATCCTGTGAGCTGTTCTGTCTGATATTTTTCTTGGTCTTCCAGATCTTGCTTTAACTTCCACTGTTCCTGATGACTGCCATTTCTTAATTACATTCCTAACAGAGGATATTGACATCTGAAAAAGTTTTGCTATCTTCTTATAGCCTTCTCCAGCTTTGTGAGTGTCAACTATTTTCAGTTTCAGATTTCTAGACAACTGCTTAGAAGAACCCATGGTGCTGATTGTTGGGGCAAGGTCAGATGAGTCCGGGCATTTAAAACCTTTGAGATTGACATCAACTGGTCTTCCCAGATGATGATTGAGAACAATCCATGACACTGGCAGGTCTCAGCTTTGCAAAGGGGGCAGTGCATGCTATAAATTCTGCAGGGTGCCTAAACTTTTGCAGACGCCATTTTTTTGTTTTCTGTTATTTTGAAAGTGTAAATGATGGAAATAAAATGTAACTTTTGGTGACATATTATAAGAATCTCTAATCTGTAATTTGATGCCTTTTGAAGATTTTTCCATCTTTCCTTGGCTTCTTTATGCACATTAATACAAATTTTTACCTGGGGTGCCCAAACTTTTGATCCCCACTGTAGTTCATATAATAGTGTCTGTACCTGTGTTTGATTTTTATGTGATCTGTGCCTTGGATGTTCATTTTTTCACCATACAAAATGAGTGCTGTCTCAGGTTTTCCCAGGTTGCAGTGTGGCCCAAAACATTTCATAATTAGTCAGATGTTGAAAGCGGGCTTATCTGTGCTTCAATGGGTGGAGCGACAGCTAAGTGGGAGGAAGATCATTCTCCACAGGGCTGCAGGGAATTGTATCTCTGGTGTGCTGCAAATGGGTTGGGTGACTGATGTGTGGGAGGGAGAGAAGTAACCTCACAAACCAAGGATCCTGAGAATTGTAGTTGGAGGGAAGGAACTCAAACAGGAAATAGCCATTTCTGAAAAATAAAGCAGAAGCGTTATAGTGGACTCACAACACAGCCATTTAGCCCCAAGACAAGTTCAGATCCTAAACATGTCCATTACTGTCTGGCAGGTAAGTACTAAAGTCACATTATGGTGGAGAACCCCTTTAAATATAATATTATTTATCCCAGATGCTGCTTTCTGGTGGCCTCACATTCCTAAAAAGTGAAGGGAAAATCCAAACTAAAGTAAATAAAAATAAAATCTTAATAATAAATAAATAACATAGCAGCTGGCCTGGGGAATGTAAAAAACGAGAAGACGAGAGCCCCTGGGTATATGTGTCTCGTCGTGCATGTGAAATACAAGAGCGGTAATGAAATCTGGATATAAAGGCAGGTGGTTAAGTGTTTGTTTGTTTCGTTTGCTTCATCATTTATAAGGTGGACCCTCCAGAGACCGCCAGGCTTGTCATGGCCTCCGATTGGAAATGTTCTATAGACTCTCCACGTTTTTTTTTTTTGAGAAGCCGCGGCGTACGTTCAATAAGACAGGATATACAGCATGCAAATGATGGCGGCAGATATTTCTCTTTTATGTCTACGTCTGTTTGGTGACAATGTTTTCAGAGCATTTATGGCATCAAAGACTGACGCAGACGCCGCTAAAGTAATCGCCCGTAAAGTAATCGCCCCTGGTCGCGTCTATGTTTCTTACTTTCTTGTTCCCTATGATATATATTTATGTCTTGATTTCTAGTTAGTTTAACTATTTTACTTAAATAGTAAATATTTCATATAGTAATATTTTTTTTGTACTATTATCATTGGGGGAGATATAGTAAAACCTGTCTAGAGGCAAAGTTGACCAGTTGCCCATAGCAACCAATCAGATCGCTTCTTTCATTTTAAAAAGGCCTCTGAAAAATAAAAGAAGCGATCTGATTGGTTGCTATGGGCAACTGGGCAACTTTTCCTCTGGACAGGTTTTGATAAATCTCGCTCATTATTGTTATTATTATTGTAGTAGTAATAGTAACATAGTTCATAAGGTTGAGAAAAAACCATAGTCCATGAAGTTCATCCTATAACCCTAATTAGTCCCTACTGAGTTGATCCAGAGGAGGCAAAAAAAAAAAAAAAAATACATAATCGAGGTAAAAATTCCTTCCCGACTCGCCTCAGAATAAATCCCTGGATCAACGTTCTGTCCCTATAAATCTATTATACAAAACCAGCGATGTTATTATTCTCTAAAAATGCATCCAGACCCCTTTTATATTCTATTACAGAGGTCACCATGACACCTCCTCCGGGAGATAATTCCACAGTCTCACTGCTCTTACAGTAAAGAACCCCCGTCTGTGCTGGTGAAGAAACCTTCTTTCCTCTAGACGTAGAGGACGCCCCCTTGTTAAATATACAGTCCTGGGTATAAATAGATCATGGAGAGATCTCTGTACTGTCCTTATATATTATATATATTATTAGGTCACCTCCTTGTTATACATACAGTCCTGGGTATAAATAGATCATGGAGAGATCTCTGTACTGTCCTGATATATTATATATATTTTTAGGTCACCTCCTTGTTATATATACAGTCCTGGGTATAAATAGATCATGGAGAGATCTCTGTACTGTCCTGATATATTATATATATTATTAGGTCACCTCCTTGTTATATATACAGTCCTGGGTATAAATAGATCATGGAGAGATCTCTGTGCTGTCCTGATATATTATATATATATTATTAGGTCACCTCCTTGTTATATATACAGTCCTGGGTATAAATAGATCATGGAGAGATCTCTGTACTGTCCTGATATATTATATATATTATTAGGTCACCTCCTTGTTATATATACAGTCCTGGGTATAAATAGATCATGGAGAGATCTCTGTACTGTCCTGATATATTATATATATTATTAGGTCTCCTCCTTGTTATATATACAGTCCTGGGTATAAATAGCTCATGGAGAGATCTCTGTACTGTCCTGATATATTATATATATTATTAGGTCACCTCCTTGTTATACATACAGTCCTGGGTATAAATAGATCATGGAGAGATCTCTGTACTGTCCTGATATATTATATATATTATTAGGTCACCTCCTTGTTATATATACAGTCCTGGGTATAAATAGATCATGGAGAGATCTCTGTACTGTCCTGATATATTATATATATTATTAGGTCACCTCCTTGTTATATATACAGTCCTGGGTATAAATAGATCATGGAGAGATCTCTGTACTGTCCTGATATATTATATATATTATTAGGTCACCTCCTTGTTATATATACAGTCCTGGGTATAAATAGATCATGGAGAGATCTCTGTACTGTCCTGATATATTATATATATTATTAGGTCAACTCCTTGTTATATATACAGCCCTGTGTATAAATAGATCATGGAGAGATCTCTGTACTGTCCTGATATATTATATATATTATTAGGTCACCTCCTTGTTATATATACAGTCCTGGGTATAAATAGATCATGGAGAGATCTCTGTACTGTCCTGATATATTATATATATTATTAGGTCACCTCCTTGTTATATATACAGTCCTGGGTATAAATAGATCATGGAGAGATCTCTGTACTGTCCTGATATATTATATATATATATTATTAGGTCACCTCCTTGTTATATATACAGTCCTGGGTACAAATAGATCATGGAGAGATCTCTGTACTGTCCTGATATATTATATATATTATTAGGTCACCTTCTTGTTATATATACAGTCCTGGGTATAAATAGATCATGGAGAGATCTCTGTACTGTCCTGATATATTATATATATTATTAGGTCACCTCCTTGTTATATATACAGTCCTGGGTACAAATAGATCATGGAGAGATCTCTGTACTGTCCTGATATATTATATATATTATTAGGTCACCTCCTTGTTAGATATACAGTCCTGGGTATAAATAGATCATGGAGAGATCTCTGTACTGTCCTGATATATTATATATATTATTAGGTCACCTCCTTGTTAGATATACAGTCCTGGGTATAAATAGATCATGGAGAGATCTCTGTACGGTCCCCTGATATATTTATACATAGTTATTAGGTCGCCCCTAATCCTTCTTTTTTCTAAACTAAATAACCCTAATTCTGATAATCTTTCTGGGTACTGTAGTCCTCCCATTCCCCGTATTACCCTGGTAGCCCGTCTTTGAACCCTCTCCAGCTCTACTAGTAGTAGTAGTTGTTGTTATTATCATTATTATTATTATTATTATTATTATTATTGTGATAGTAGTAGCATTAGTAGTAGTTGTTATTATTATTATTATTATTATTATTATTATTGTAGTATTAGTTGTTATTATTATTATTATTATTATTATTATTGTAATAGTAGTAGCAGTTGTTATTGTTATTATTATTGTTGTTATCATTATTATTATTATTATTATTATTATTATTATTATTATTGTAGTAGTAGTTGTTATTATTGTTGTTGTTGTTGTAGTAGTAGTTGTTATTGTTGTTATTATTATTATTATTATTATTATAGTAGTAGTTGATATTGTTGTTGTTATTATTATTATTATTATTATTATTGTAGTTGTTGTTATTATTATTATCATTATTATTATTTTATTATTGAAAGTTTTTTCTTCCAATCAAAGCCATGAAAAAGTATAAAGCTTTGTTCACAGATTGTAAAATCAAAACAGAAAACTTGGTATAAAAAACTGCCAGATTTATTAACTCATAATGTGTTCTATAAAAACTCTATTAAAAAAAGGACGGTTTTTTATACCTATTTTGCTGCTAATTTTTGGTTTTGGTTTTACGATGCATGAACCAAGCTTGAAGGTTACTAAAAAAAAAATTTTAAACAAAAAAAACGTTTCCCTAATGCCCTTTTTTCTGTATCCACCACTGCTCCAAACACTTTCATGTGTGAATGTAGACTTTAATTGTTACACTGAGTATTAGTTATATCACAGTTTTATAGTTGTAATTTTTCTTGCCCTGGAAGGCTGAAAAAGAAATGCAATTTTTTACTTCCACGTAATGCAGCTTTTCCTTTTTTTTTCTTCAAAAGTAGTGTGTACTAGAATAGACAATTATTTTTACTTGCCCATCTAACCCCTGCATCTTTCGTATTAGATGTAATGTAATTCTTTCATTGTGTGATCTATTCTATTGAAGAATTAGCGGAAATTTTTCATTGTACCTATAAAAGCCTAAGGGAGGAAAAAACCTAAACTTAGAGGATGCTGCCATTTTAAAGGCTTCTACTAAGCCTAAAAACATCACCATCCCTATAAAAAAAAAAAAAAGTAGATAAATAAATAACTAAATAAATAATTGCACTGTAATTCTTGCGTTTCATATTTGACTGTTAACTCCCAACTAACATCTGCCCAGAGGATCTTTGGCCCAAAAAATGGCAGAATTAAGGAGATTGTTTTTTTTATGTCTGTTTTCAGCCTTCCCCCTTTTTTTTTTCTTTCAAATGGGATTCAATTAATAGGGGGAGTCTTTAAATATGCAAATAAACTCTATCATTCAAAGGGGTACTCCGCCTCTAGACATCGTATCCCCTATCTAAACGATAGGGGATAAGATGTCTGATTGCGGGGACCCTGCCGCTGGGTTCCCAGCAATCTCCTTGCTGAACCTGGCGTTCACTTAGAGTGTCGGGTTTAGCGCCGGAGGCTCGTGATGGCCGCGCCCCACTGGTGACGTCACAGCCACGTCCCCTCAATGCAAGTGTATGGAAGGAGGCCCTCCTATAGACTTGCATTGAGGGGGCGTGGCTGGGACATCACTAGCGGGGTGTGACTGTGACATCAGGAGCCTCCGCCCCGCATCGCCAGTCATCCGGCATGGAGTGAAGTTCACTCTTTGCACCGAATGTCTGGGGTGCCGTAGCCGAGATTGCGGGGGTCCCCAGTGGCAGGACCCCCACGATCAGACATCCTATCCCATATTCTTTGGATAGGGGATAAGAAGGGTACTCTTTAAACTGAAGAGACAGAGGAGGCAAGAATGGAGGAGGGGCCCTATATGTGAAAGATAGCATCAAATCTAACCTAATACAAGTTAATGAGGCCAACATAGAGTCAGTTTGGGTTGCGTTGCAGTTTGGTAATCATGCAGTATTTCGTGTAGATTTGATATATAGACCACCTGGCCAAGTTAAAGAATTAGATGATCTACTGGTTGAAGAAATATCTAAAATGACAATGAAAGGAGAAGTTATCATTATGGGAGACTTCAGTCTTCCGGATATATACTGGAAAACCCAAATAGGTAGTTCTTCCAGGAGTAAAGATATTCTAAATTTCATACTGGGATCATCTCTACAACAAGTGGTTGAGGAATTAACCCGGAGGCCATTTTGGATTTGGTATTCTCAAATGGGGATTTGGTAAATGATGTTATTGTTGGCGAAAGCTTGGGATCTAGTGATCACCAGTCAGTGTGGGATCTAGTGATCACCAGTCAGCGTGGATTAATATAAGAACAGTCGAGGAGTCACACCACACAAAAACAAAAGTTTTAGATTTTAGAAAAAACAGACTTTTCAAAAATGAGATTAGTCATAAATGAGTCCCTATCAGACTGGAATGGATTACATGGAGTCCAGAAGAAATGGGACTACATAAAAGAAGCATTAGACTTGTCAATAAAAGCAGGAAAAGGAAGAGATCACTGTGGTACTCAGCAGAAGTGGCCAAAATCATAAAAAACAAAAAGCTGCATTTAGTAATTATAAAATAACCCAGAGCAATGAAGAGAAATCTACAAGATTAGGCAGAAAGAGGCCAAGCAAGTTATAAGAACTTCTAAAGTGCAGGCAGAAGAAAATCTAGCTCAGTTTTTCTTCAGATATATAAATGAAGGAAGGAAGGAAGGTATGTAGAAGAGAATAAGGGGCGAGCCGACTGCCTTAATGACGACTTCTGTTCAGTTGTTACAGAAGAAAAAGAAGGAAAATGACCTCCATTAGGGAGGAAGACTAAGGAATCGTTTGATGCAGGTGTCTTTACAGAGGAAGAGGTTCTATGTTTGCTGTCTAAAGTGAAGACAAATAAGTCACAGGGGCCTGGTGGAATACACCCAAAATTAATAACCCAATTTTTTACTTCAATGACCAGCTCTTTTTTTTTATTTGACATGTATCTCTTTAAATGGTAATAACTTCAGAACACTTTTTCTTTTTCTGAGCGGAGCGATTCTGACATATTTTACTTTATATAACTGGTGCATTTTTGTTGACACATGCAGCATTTTTTGTGAAAAACTTCAAAATATTGTGAAAAACTGGAAAAAAAATGTTGTGGTGTACATTGTGCGGTAAAAGTGATGTTATATTTATTCTGTGGGTCAGTACGATTATGGTAATACCCATTTTATGTCGCTTTCTATGTTCTTTTTCCTTTTCTGAGCAAAATTATTTTTCTGCCATTCATTTTCCAATAGCCGTAACTTTTTTATTTTTCGCCCGACGCCATTGAGTGAGGGCTTATTTTTTGCGGAATGAGCTGTACTTTTTATTGGTATAATTTCTGTGATATGTGCTACCTTTTGATCTTTTTTATTCCGCTATTTGTACCAAAATTGGTGAATTTTGTGCTTTTTCAATTTTAATTTTCATTACAGTTTTATAGTACATGTCATTATGGACGTGGCAATACCTATTATGTATATGATTTGTATTTTTGATCTTTTTTGGTGATAATACAGGGCTTTTATAGGGAAAGGGGCATTTTTTTTACACTTCATTCTTTTATTAAACAACTTTTTATTTAATTTTTTTTACACTTTTTACAAGTTATACCATGCTGCAATACATTTGTACTGCAGCACAGTATGACCTGATGAGCTGCACGCTGTATAGCCTCTAGCTGGATCTCACAGGCTTCCATAGCAGGCAGACAGGAGGTAATGATATGACCTCCTGCTGCCATAGCAACCAACGGCAACCCTCGATCGTATCGCCGTGCCACCGCTGTTGGTGAATAGGGGGAGAACGCTCCCCCTGTCAACACCATAGATGATCAGGATTGATCACCATCAGGATTGATCACGGCATCTAGAGGGTTAATGCTGCCGGGACTGGCGCGATTGCGGCTCCGGCAGCTGCGGCGGGACTCTGTGATTAACAGCCGGGTCCCGTCACCGATCTCCTGCACTGCCCGCGGCAGTGCTGGAGATCGCTAGGACGTATGCATACGTCCAATTGGATGTATGCATACGTCCTATAGCGGGAAGGGGTTAAAAGAGCTTAGTGGTGAGCTAGCAAAACTGTCAATAGTGGGGGAAATTAATGGAAACCCTACTAAAGGATAGGATTGTGGAACATCTAAAATCTCATGGATTGCAAGATGAAAAACAACATGGGCTTACTTCAGGGAGATGATGTCAAACTAATCTTACTGATTTTTTTTTACTGGGTAACTAAAATAATAGATGGCGGACGAGCAGTAGACATCGCATATGTAGATTTTAGGCTTTTGACACTGTCCGACATAGAAGACTTATCAATAAACTACAGTCATTGAGCTTGGACTCCATATTGTTGAGTGGATTAGGCAGTGGCTGAGTGACAGACAACAGAGGGCAGACAACAGAGGGTTGTAGTCAATATAGTATGTTCAGAGCGAGGTCTTGTCACCAGTGGGGACCTCAGGGATCTGTACTGGGACCAATTTTGTTTAATATCTTCATTAGTAATATTACAGAAGGTCTCGATGGTTTTGGTCTTTTTGCTGATGACACAAAGATATGTAACAGGGTTGATGTTTCTGGAGGGATCCGCCAAATGGAAAAGGATTTAGGAAAACTAGAAGAATGGTCAGAACTCTGGCAACTGACATCTAATGTGGATAAGTGCAAGATAATGCACCTGGGGCGTAAAAAACCTCGGGCAGAATATAGAACATGTGACAGAGTCTTGACCTCAGTATATAGAACATGTGACACAGTCCTGACCTCAGTATATAGAACATGTGACACAGTCCTGACCTCAGTATATAGAACATGTGACACAGCCCTGACCTCAGTATCTGAGGAGAGGGATTTAGGAGAAATTATTTCAGAAGACTTAAAGGTAGAAAGACAATGTAATAGAGCAGCAGGAAATGCTGGCAGAATGCTTGGATGTATAGGGAGAGGTATAAGCAGTAGAAAGAGAGAAGTGCTCATGGGTGTATAGGGAGAGGTATAAGCAATAGAAAGATAGAAGTGCTCATGGGTGTATATGGAGAGGTATAAGCAGTAGAGGGAAGTGCTCATTGGTGTAAAGGGAGAGGTATAAGCGGTAGAAAGAGAGAAGTGCTCATGGTTGTATAAGGAGAGGTATAAGCAGTAGAGGGAAGTGCTCATCGATGTATAGGGAGAGGTATAAGCAGTAAAAAAAGAGAAGTGCTCATCGATGTATAGGGAGAGGTATAAGCAGTAGAAAAAGAGAAGTGCTCATGCCGCTGTACAGAACACTGGTGAGACCTCACTTGGAATATTGTGCGCAGTACTGGAGGCCGTATCTCCAGAAGGATATATATATATACTCTAGAGAGAGTTCAGAGAAGATACTAAACTAGTACATGGATTGCAGGATAAAACTTAGCAGGAAAGGTTAAAGGACCTTAACATGTATAAAAGAAAGAAGAGACTGAGGGAGATGATAGAGACTTTATATACAGAAAGGGAATCAACACCGTAAAGGAGAAGAAGATATATAAGAGAAGAAAAACTACCACAAGAGGACATAATGTTCTATAGAGGACATAGTGTTATATATATAGAGGACATAGTGTTATATATATATATAGAGGACATAGTGTTATATAGAGGACATAGTGTTATATAGAGGACATAGTGTAATATAGAGGACATAGTGTTATATAGAGGATATAGTTATAACTCAGAGGGGGCAAAGGTTTCTGCAGTAATATCAGGAAGTATTACTTTACTGAGAGAGTAGTGGATGCATGGAATGGCCTTCCTGCAGAGATGGTCACTGCAAATACAGTGGAGGAGTTTAAACATGCATGGGATAAGCATAAGGCTATCCTTCAAATAAGATACGGATAGGCATAAGGCTATCCTTCATGTAAGATAGAGATAGGTATAAGGCTATCCTCCATATAAGATAGAGATAGGTATAAGACTATCCTTCATATAAGATAGAGATAGGAATAATGCTATCCTTCATATAAGATAGGGATAGGTATAAGGCTCCTTCATATAAGATAGGGATAGGCATAAAGCTATCACTCATATAAGATAGAGATAGGTATAAGGCTATCCTTCATATAAGATAGAGATAGGAATAAGGCTATCCTTCATATAAGATAGGGGTAGACATAAGGCTATCCTTCATATAAGATAGGGATAAGCATAAGGCTATCCTTCAAATAAGATACGGATAGGCATAAGGCTATCCTTCATGTAAGATAGAGATAGGTATAAGGCTATCCTTCATGTAAGATAGAGATAGGTATAAGACTATCCTTCATATAAGATAGAGATAGGAATAATGCTATCCTTCATATAAGATAGGGATAGGCATAAAGCTATCCCTCATATAAGATAGAGATAGGTATAAGGCTATCCTTCATATAAGATAGAGATAGGGATAAGGCTATCCTTCATATAAGATAGGGGTAGACATAAGGCTATCCTTCATTTAAGATAGAGATAGGTATAAGGCTATCCTTCATATAAGATAGGGATAGGCATAAGGCTATCCTTCATATAAGATAGAGATAGGCATAAGGCTATCCTTCATATAAGATAGGGATAGGTATAAGGATACCTTATATATAAGATAGAGATAGGTATAAGGCTATCCTTCATATAAGATAGGGCCAGGGACCATTAATAGGATTCAGAATATTGGGCAGACTAGATGGGCCAAATGGTTCTTATCTGAAACATTCTATGTTTCTATGTCTAGTGGTGGAATACCCCTTTAACTGTGAAAACTGTCTCTCTACTGCACCCTATAGGTGGAACTAAAGACATGGTTTCTCTTCCTTCTGGAGGAGAGCGAATTTGCATATAATTCCCAGGGAGCATTGCCCTAAGCACTTCCTCCTGGTTGAATAAACACAAGCAGAGTCCCAGCCAGTTCAGATATCTGTGTGAACAGAGCCCTGAGCTATATACAGGATATGACTCTTCTTTATATGACCCCATTGTGTCTGACGAACATAACCAAGAAGGGTGAATACTGTATTTCTAGGATAAGACAGAGCGACTCTTCAAGGGGAATCATCAGGGGATTAGGTTGAGTGAGAAGGAAATGACTGCCCAATATTTGCCAATAATGCCGCGGCTGGTGTCCATGTCAATAGCCGGCAGTGTCACCATTGACCTTGTTGTGTAATTACACGGCCGCTTGTCAATTGCCTCTTTGTTTGTTCCTATCTAGAATCTGATGTAGCCGACTTCGATGGCAGAAGCTCCCTCCTGTACCGGTTCAATCAGAAGCTGATGACCACCTTTAAAGACGTCATCTCCCTGAAGTTCAAGAGCATGCAGAGCGACGGCGTATTATTTCACGGAGAAGGACAGCGCGGGGATTACATTACTCTGGAGCTACAGAAAGGAAAATTGGCGCTGTTCATTAACCTGGGTACGGACTCGTCTCCAATTCATTTTCTAAGAATTGCTTGTGCTGCTTTATTTGTCAGATTTAGCATATAATGTCCGTCGTATCAGGGGTCAAGTCCTGGGAAAAAAAGTGAGGGAGCTCACTCATGATTTTCACTCAAGGGCTGGTCCTGCAGGAGTCCTGCTAATGGGAACAGTGTTCCTGCAGTGCAAAAAGTACAGAAACTCAGTTCCCATGCGTTCCTGCAGGACTTGTGCCCTGGCCATACTGCACCCTCCACATCAATGCTGAACTGTAACACTTAAAGGGGTACTCCGGTGAAAATCAACTTGTGCCAGAAAGTTATACAGATTTGTAAATGACTTCTATTTAAAAATCTTAACCATTTCAGTACTTATCAGCTGCTGTATGCTCCACAGGAAGTTGTGTAGTTCTTTCCAGTCTGACCACAGTGCTTTCTGCTGCCACCTCTGTCCGTGTCAGAAACTGTCCAGAGCAGAAGAGGTTTGCTATGGGCATTTGCTCCTGCTCTGGACAGTTCCTGAAAGGGACAGAGATGTCAGCAGAGAGCACTGTGGTCAGACTGGAAAGAACTTCACAACTTCCGGTGGAGCATATAGCAGCTGATAAGTACTGGAAGGGTTAACATTTTTAAGTAGAAGTAATTTACAAATCTGTCTAACTTTTTGGCACCAGTTGGTTTAAAGGGGTATTCCAGGGAAAAACCCTTCTTATATATATATATATATATATATATATATATATATATATATATATATATATATATATATATATCAACTGGCTCAGGAAAGTTAAACAGATTTGTCAATTACTTCTATAAAAAAATCTTAATCATTTCAATAATTATCAGCTGCTGAAGTTGAGTTGTTGTTTTCTGTCTGGCAACAGTGCTCTCTGTTGACATCTCTGCTTGTCTCAGGAACTGCACAGAGTAGAAGAGGTTTGCTATGGGGATTTGTTTCTAAACTGGGTGGTTCCAGAGACAGGTGTCATCAGAGAGCACTTAGACAGAAAAGAACAGCTCAACTTCAGCAGCTGATAAGTACTGAAAGGATTAAGATTTTTTAATAGAAGTAATCTACAAATCTGTTTAACTTTCTGTAGCCAGTTGATATATATATATATATATATATATATATATATATATATATATATATATACATTTTTTTCCTGGATAACCCCTTTAAAAAATATAGTTTTTTTCACTGGCGTACCCCTTTAACGTTTTCTATAGTCTGAAAAAGTTAAAAGGGTATTCTGGTGGGAAAATGTTTTTATCAAATCAATTGATGCCAGAAAGTTATACAGATTTGTAAATTATTTCTATATAAAAACCATTCCAGTATTTATCAGCTGCTGTATGCTTGACAGGAAGTTGTGTGGTCCCTTCCAGTCTGAGCACAGTGCTCTCTGCTGACACCTCTGACCATGTCAGGAACTGTGCAGAGCAGGAAACCTTTTCTTCGCTAGACAGTTCCTGAAACAGAGGTGGCAGCAGCGAGCTCCATATATGAATGGAGAGACTACACATCTTCCTGTGGAGCATACAGCAGCTGATAAGTACTGTAAGGGTTGACATTCTTATATAGAAGTAGTGTACAAATCTGTATAACTTTCTGGCACCAATTGATTTGAAATTTTTTTTCCCACTGGAGTACCCCTTTAAAGGGGTATTTCGTCCCTAAGACATATTAACCCCATATCCAAAGGATAGGGGATAAGATGCCTGATCGCAGGGGTCTCGCTGCTGGGGACCCACGGGATCTTTCATGCCGCACCCCGATATCATCATCCTCTGGAGCGAACATCTCTTCGGGTCTGATGAATCACGGGCCGGAGTATCATGAAGTCACGCTCCGCCCCCTCAATGCAAGCCTATGGGAGGGGGCCTATTGGTCGTAAGGTTGTTCTAGGAGTTATGGACTTAGTATGGGTATAGTATAGGTATATTATGGGATTGTATTATGGGTATAGTATGGGTAAAGTATGGGTATAGTATGGGTATATTATGGGTATAGTATGGGTATAGTATGGGTAAAGTATAGGTATATTATGGGATTGTATTATGGGTATAGTATGGGTATAGCATGGGTATATTATGGGTATAGTATGGGTATAGTATGGGTATAGTATGGGTATAGTATAGGTATATTATGGGTATAGCATGGGTATAGTATGGGTATAGTATGGGTATAGTATGGGTATAGTATAGGTATATTATGGGTATAGTATGGGTATAGTAGGGGTATAGTATGGGTATAGTATAGGTATATTATGGGTATAGTAGGGGTATAGTATGGGTATAGTATAGGTATATTATGGGTATAGTATGGGTATAGTATGGGTATAGTGTGGGAATAGTTTGGGTATATTATGGGTTTAATATGGGTATAGTATGGGTATAGTATGGGTATAGTGTGGGTATAGTATGGCTACAGTATGGGTATAGTATGGCTATAGCATGGGTATAGTGGGGGTATAGTGGGGGTATAGTGTGGGTATAGTGTAGTTATAGTATGGGTATATTATGGGTATATTATGGGTATATTGTGGGTATAGTATGGGTATATTATGGATATATTATGGGTATAGCATGTGTATAGTATGGCTACAGTATGGGTATAGTATGGCTATAGTATGGGTATAGTATGGATATAGTGTAAGTATAGTGTGGGTATAGTGTAGGTATAGTATGGGTATATTATGGGTATAGTATGGGTATATTGTGGGTATGGTATGGCTACAGTATGGGTATAGTATGGCTATAGTATGGGTATAGTATGGATATAGTGTGGGTATAGTGTGGGTATGGTGTAGGTATAGTATGGGTATATTATGGGTATAGTATGGGTATATTGTGGGTATGGTATAGTGTAGGTATAGTATGGATATATTATGGCTATATTATGGGTATAGTATGGTTATAGTATGGGTATAGTATGGGTACAGTGTGGGTATAGTATAGGTATATTATGGGTATAGTATGGGTATAGTATGGGTATAGTATGGGTATAGTATAGGTATATTATGGGTATAGTATGGGTATAGTAGGGGTATAGTATGGGTATAGTATAGGTATATTATGGGTATAGTAGGGGTATAGTAGGGGTATAGTATGGGTATAGTATAGGTATATTATGGGTATAGTATGGGTATAGTATGGATATAGTGTGGGAATAGTTTGGGTATATTATGGGTTTAATATGGGTAAAGTATGGATATAGTGTGGGTATAGTATGGCTACAGTATGGGTATAGTATGGCTATAGCATGGGTATAGTATGGGTATAGTGGGGGTATAGTGGGGGTATAGTGTGGGTATAGTGTAGGTATAGTATGGGTATATTATGGGTATAGTATGGGTATATTGTGGGTATAGTATGGGTATATTATGGATATATTATGGGTATAGTATGTGTATAGTATGGGTATAGTGGGGGTATAGTATGGGTATATTATGGCTACAGTATGGGTATAGTGGGGGTATAGTATGGGTATAGTGTGGGTATAGTGTGGATATAGTATGGGTATAGTATGGCTACAGTATGGGTATAGTATGGCTATAGTATGGGTATAGTATGGATATAGTGGGGGTATAGTGTGGGTATAGTGTAGGTATAGTATGGGTATATTATGGGTATATTGTGGGTATGGTATAGTGTAGGTATAGTATGGGTATATTATGGCTATATTATGGGTATAGTATGGGTATAGTATGGGTATAGTATGGGTACAGTGTGGGTATAGTGTGGTTATAGTTTGGGTATAGTACGGGTATAGTATGGGTATATTATGGGTACATTATGGGTACATTATGGGTATAGTATGGGTATATTATGGGTATAGTGTGGGTATAGTATGGGTATATTTTGGGTATAGTGTGGGTATATTATGGTTATAGTATGGGTATAGTGTGGGTATAGTATGGGTATAGTGTGGGTATAGTATGGGTATAGTATGGGTATATTATGGCTATAGTATGGGTATAGTACGGATATAGTATGGGTATATTATGGGTACATCATTGGTACATTATGGGTATAGTATGGATATATTATGGGTATAGTGTGGGTATAGTATGGGTATATTTTGGGTACAGTATGGGTATAGTATGGTTATAGTATGGGTATAGTGTGGGTATATTATGGCTATAGTATGGGTATAGTATGGGTATAGTGTGGGTATAGTATGGGTATAGTGTGGGTATAGTATGGGTATAGTATGGGTATAGTGTGGGTATAGTATGGTTATAGTATGGGTATAGTATGGGTATAGTGTGGGTATAGTATGGGTATAGTATGGGTACAGTGTGGGTATAGTGCGGTTATAGTTTGGGTATAGTACGGGTATAGTATGGGTACATTATGGGTATAGTATGGGTATATTATGGGTATAGTGTGGGTATAGTATGGGTATATTTTGGGTATAGTGTGGGTATATTATGGTTATAGTATGGGTATAGTGTGGGTATAGTATGGGTATAGTGTGGGTATAGTATGGGTATATTATGGCTATAGTATGGGTATAGTACGGATATAGTATGGGTATATTATGGGTACATCATTGGTACATTATGGGTATAGTATGGATATATTATGGGTATAGTGTGGGTATAGTATGGGTATATTTTGGGTACAGTATGGGTATAGTATGGTTATAGTATGGGTATAGTGTGGGTATATTATGGCTATAGTATGGGTATAGTATGGCTATAGTGTGGGTATAGTATGAGTATAGTGTGGGTATAGTGTGGGTATAGTATGGGTATAGTGTGGGTATAGTATGGGTATAGTGTGGGTATATTATGGCTATAGTGTGGGTATAGTATGGGTATAGTGTGGGTATAGTATGAGTATAGTGTGGGTATAGTGTGGGTATAGTATGGGTATAGTGTGGGTATATTATGGCTATAGCCTGGTTATATTGATGTAAGGGATCTAAGGCTCTGTTCACATGACATGGATTTCATTAGACAAGAACCAAGAGCTCCTAATGGACACCATGAATCGCGTTACCATCAGGACCTAATCATATAAACTTGAGCAAATCCTTTGATATAAGTGTGAACAAAGGTTTAGCACCTCAGTCTGGTCCGTTAGACAAATTAATACCAATAGATTTAATGTAACAATAACAGATCAATAGGAGAAGCAATGACACAATCCTCAATTATAGTGAGTCCCAGGACAGGGACACAGGAACAGTAGGGTTTAAAGGTGTACTGTGGTGCTCCAGCGTTCTGAACATCGTGATGTCACGCCACTCCCCCTCCATTCATGTCTATGAGAGGGGGCGTGTTGACAGAGTTGTCATGTGAACAAGTTTGTGTGAACTTACACGCGAGGGGTACCCACTGACAAAATAAGTCATAAAAGTACTAAATTTCATAATGGTGTGTACTTACCTTTCCAATGCGATACTAATGCGCTACTTAATCCCCTTGTGCCATTATTCCCCCCTCTGAGATACATACAATAACACCCTCCCATACTGCGGTGTTACACTTAGTGTACAAGCTTACCAGGCCTTTGTCTATCCTGTTCGGCGCACTGACGGGTGACGTCCTTCTGCGCTGTGTCGGCACCTCCGCGCAACGTCAGGGACGGCGACCACTGCAGCTGACGTAAAGTGGCTGACTGCGCCGTCCAATCCTGCTCTGCGCTGACAAATATTGGCCAATGCATGGCTGGTATTTGTCGGTGAATTGCCGCACCCCCGCTTAACCCTTGGCGCTTACCCCTGGTTGAGAACCCCTGCCCTATAGAGAAGAGGCAGCAGCACACGACTCGGCCGCCATCATTTACAGCACAATGTCATCTTTTAATTTTTTTGTAAATTACCTCCCGAATGTGAACGGGACATTGCTCTGGGATTTCATATCTGCTAAATACTGGGAGAGACATGAGCGGAAACGTGTCCATAAATCCTGCGCTCTAATGAGGGAAATGTCAGAAGTAATTAGCTCCGACATTGGTGGAAATACATCTGTTACATTCATGGATCCAGATTCTCCATCATAAACATTGAACCTTTAAATGTCACAAATCGCCCATCAGCTCCAGCAGGAGAGGGAAAGCTCCTCCATTCTATTTCCTGTTCTTCTGTCTATTTATAATATAATTTATAACACAGATCACAGACCCCCGATCCTCATATAAGGGAGGGGGCAGCACCGGGTTATATCAGTACGTCTGCAGCCAATTCATCAATTAAAATTAGTTTTTTTATTCCTAATCTTTGAAAATAAATAACCAGGAACAAAGATTGTGGGTGTTATCAACCATTAGGAAACCCAAACACACACACACATAGTGTATATATATATATATTTATCATTAACACATAAACTTGGAGCAATGTGTATCCTCTTCTTGTTCTTAATCCTAAATTAAAGCAAAATATGATATAAAAGTACCGTCCTCTCTATCCCCTCCCTGCACTCATCTCTATGATCATAGACAGAACTGTGTGATCATACAGTTACAGCTGCACAGTACTCTCTATCCCCTCCCTGCACTCATCTCTATGATCATATAGAACTGTGTGATCATACAGTTACAGCTGCACAGTACTCTCTATCCCCTCCCTGCACTCATCTCTATGATCATAGACAGAACTGTGTGGTCATACAGTCACAGCTGCACCGTCCTCTCTATCCCCTCCCTGCACTCATCTCTATGATCATAGACAGAACTGTGTGGTCATATAGTCACAGCTGCACAGTCCTCTCTATCCCCTCCCTGCACTTATCTCTATGATCATAGAGAGAACTGTGTGGTCATACAGTCACAGCTGCACAGTCCTCTCTATCCCCTCCCTGCACTCATCTCTATGATCATAGAGAGAACTGTGTGGTCATACAGTTACAGCTGCACAGCCCTCTCTGTCCCCTCCCTACACTCATCTGTATGATCATAGAGAGAACTATGTGGTCATACAGTCACAGCTGCACAGTCCTCTCTATCCCCTCCCTGCACTTATCTGTATGATCATAGACAGAACTATGTGGTCATACAGTTACAGCTGCACAGTCCTCTCTATCCCCTCCCTGCACTTATCTGTATGATCATAGAGAGAACTATGTGGTCATAGAGTCACAGCTGCACAGTCCTCTCTATCCCCTCCCTGCACTTATCTGTATGATCATAGAGAGAACTATGTGGTCATAGAGTCACAGCTGCACAGTCCTCTCTATCCCCTCCCTGCACTTATCTGTATGATCATAGAGAGAACTGTGTGGTCATACAGTTACAGCTGCACAGTCCTCTCTATCCCCTCCCTGCACTTATCTGTATGATCATAGACAGAACTATGTGGTCATACAGTTACAGCTGCACAGTCCTCTCTATCCCCTCCCTGCACTTATCTGTATGATCATAGACAGAACTATGTGGTCATACAGTTACAGCTGCACAGTCCTCTCTATCCCCTCCCTGCACTTATCTGTATGATCATAGAGAGAACTATGTGGTCATAGAGTCACAGCTGCACAGTCCTCTCTATCCCCTCCCTGCACTTATCTGTATGATCATAGAGAGAACTATGTGGTCATAGAGTCACAGCTGCACAGTCTTCTCTAACTTTTTTCCAATACATATATTACAGCTATGAAGGTTTAACTCATGAACCATATAAAGAATTTATTCACTTCTTTTGCTGTAATCTTCCAAGATTCACCACAAGTTGACAGATTTGATTCATATGAAAACATCCTGGCTGCATGAAACATATTGTGCCCCAAAAGATCTGGGATCCACCCCCCCCCCCCATCCCCCCCCCCCACCCCCACTGTAGCAAAGCACTCATTGTTTTCTCCCACGCCTGACACCGATCCCTTTATCTTTCATCATAACATTTATAAATACAAGACTGTGATACAATGTATCAGGAATATGAGCGATTACTGAACAGCAAGCGATGTGCCGCAGGTTTACAGTGGATGATTCTGCAAGGGTTAATGCACATAAATGTAGATAGATAGATATAGATAGATATGAGATAGATATATAGATAGATAGATAGATAGATAGATAGATAGATAGATAGATAAATAAAAAGAAAAAAAAAAAAAAAAAAAGACCACAGCTTGAAAAAGACCAGGGAGCTGGTTGAAACGTTATTCTGGACACCCTCACTGTGATGGAATAAAACTTGTTTGGATTTTACTACTTAGTGTGCTGCGGATATTTCCAATTTCTGCTTACATATGGATCCCTGACCCGGGTCTGGACTCTGCGTGCACCGATTCTTGTTTTTCTAGGGTGCTGCTCTCCTTCTATTATATAGATAGATATATAGATATGAGATAGATAGATATGAGATAGATAGATAGGTATGAGATGGATAGATAGGTATGAGATAGATAGATATGAGATAGATAGATAGATAGATAGATATGAGATAGATAGATAGGTATGAGATGGATAGATAGGTATGAGATAGATAGATATGAGATAGATAGATAGATATGAGATAGATATGAGATAGATAGATAGATAGATATGAGATAGATAGATAGATAGATAGATAGATATGAGATAGATAGATATGAGATAGATAGATAGATATGAGATAGATAGATAGATATGAGATAGATAGATGTGAGATAGATAGATATGTATGAGATAGATTGATAGATAGATAGATAGATAGATAGATATGAGATAGATAGATATGAGATATATAGAAAGATATGAGATAGTACTTCCGGGTCAGGGGAGCGCGTCCTCGTATCCATAGAGACCCGACTCCGGAGTGAGTCGGGTCTCTATGGATACGAGGACGCGCTCCCCTGACCCGGAAGTACTTCTCTCTGTTGCGATGCACATTGCACACATGGCGCTTTGGCGCCTGGGATCAGGAAACCTCGTGGCGGGACCCCGGAAGGCATACACGGCTTTACATGTAATTGTGGATCACAGTCACTGCACTACTTGTTTTTTTGTATGCTTTCATAACTGATGATTATTATATGTCCATATATGTCTTTAACACTATGTTTTTTGCATTTTGATTGCACAATGTACTATGATCGCTTCTGTTTACATATGTAAATCATGCATTGCTTATGTCACATGACCCAGTTGGCGGTCTATAAATACCCACCTGTATCACTATTATTCACTTGAAAAAGCCAGTGTGAGACTGGTGAAACGTTGTCTTTGCACATGATGGAATAAAAACCACCTTTTTGCTATCTGTGGAGTGCTGCATCATATTTACTTTATCTGGATTAAGGAACCGGAGGACCCAGGTTCCAGATATGTGGGCAACCCAAATTTCTTCTCTACTCTGGATATTGGTAGTGCCATTTTTATTTGCATTAGATAGATAGATAGATAGATAGGTAAGTGTAAGACCCTGAATGACCCTGTAAATTCTTCCAGGTGATGCCAAGCTGCGTTTCGGTAACACTCACACGGTGGTCACGTTGGGGAGCCTCCTGGATGATCAGCAGTGGCATTCCGTCCTCATAGACCGCTTCAATAAACAGGTCAACTTCACCGTGGATAAATATACCCAACATTTCCGCACCAAAGGGGATTCCGATGATTTGGACATAGACTATGAGGTGTGTACATCCTGTGCATGTTATAATTGCTCCATTTATTTTCTAATACAGAGCCCCAAATGCCTCACATAGATATACTTAAAATTCTATGATTTAATACTAACTGCAGCCACCAGTAGGGGGCGCATAGGAGTTTACTGTAAACACAAATGGTTCGCAACACGTGGTGGAATTATGGTTTTGCAACAGTCAGGGAGCAATGGTTTGGTACTCTACAGTTTGGTACTTTATGGTTTGGTACTTTATGGTTTGGTACTTTATGGTTTTGTACTCTACGGTTTGGTACTTTATGGTTTGGTACTTTATAGTTTGGTACTTTATGGTTTGGTACTTTATAGTTTGGTACTCTACGGTTTGGTACTTTATAGTTTGGTACTTTATAGTTTGGTACTTTATGGTTTGGTACTTTATGGTTTGGTCCTTTATAGTTTGGTACTTAATGGTTTGGTACTCTACGGTTTGGTACTTTATGGTTTGGTACTTTATAGTTTGGTACTTTATGGTTTGGTACTTTATGGTTTGGTACTTTATAGTTTGGTACTTAATGGTTTGGTACTCTACGATTTGGTACTTTATGGTTTGGTACTTTATAGTTTGGTACTTTATGGTTTGGTACTTTATGGTTTGGTACTTTATAGTTTGGTACTTAATGGTTTGGTACTCTACGATTTGGTACTTTATGGTTTGGTACTTTATAGTTTGGTACTTTATGGTTTGGTACTTTATGGTTTGGTACTTTATAGTTTGCTACTTAATGGTTTGGTACTCTACGATTTGGTACTTTATGGTTTGGTACTTTATAGTTTGGTACTTTATGGTTTGGTACTTTATAGTTTGGTACTTTATGGTTTGGTACTTTATGGTTTGGTACTTAATGGTTTGGTACTTTATGGTTTGGTACTTTATGGTTTGGTACTCTATAGTTTTGTACTTTATGGTTTGGTACTTTATGGTTTGGTACTTTATGGTTTGGTACTTTATAGTTTGGTACTTTATAGTTTGGTACTTTATGGTTTGGTACTTTATGATTTGGTACTTTATGGTTTTGTACTTTATGGTTTGGTACTTTATAGTTTGGTACTTTATGGTTTGGAACTTTATGGTTTGGTACTTTATGGTTTGGTACTTTATAGTTTGGTACTTTATGGTTTGGTACTCTATAGTTGTGTACTTTATGGTTTGGTACTTTATGGTTTGGTACTCTACGGTTTGGTACTTTATGGTTTGGTACTCTATAGTTGTGTACTTTATGGTTTGGTACTCTATAGTTTGGTACTTTATAGTTTGGTACTTTATGGTTAGGTACTTTATAGTTTGGTACTTTATGGTTTGGTACTTTATGGTTTGGTACTTTATGGTTTGGTACTCTATAGTTTGGTACTTTATGGTTTGGTACTTTATAGTTTGGTACTTAATGGTTTGGTACTTTATGGTTTGGTACTTTATGGTTTGGTACTTTATAGCATGTTACTATAATATGCCAATGTACTATAAAAGAAGTAAATCCTAAGATCCCTGATGGTGGATGTAGGCGATCAGAATTTAATCATATAAGTCTATGTGGAAAAATTTGGAGCTTTGTGTCAGAAAAATTGTCCTGTGACTAATAATATATATTAAGTCACCAATCAACTAAAAAATGTGGAAAAATATGAAAAAAATAAATAAATAAATGAAAAACAAGGGTTTTCAATTAAATTACCTAAAGGGATACTCCAGTGAAAAACATTTTTTTTTTTTTTTAAATCAACTGGTGCCAGAAAGTTAAACATATGTGTAAATTACTTCTATTTTAAAATCTTAATGCTTCCAGTACTTATCAGCTGTTGTATGCTCCACAAGATGTTGTGTAGTTCCTTCCAGTCTGACCACAGTGCTCTCTGCTGCCACCTCAGTCCATGTCAGGAACTGTTCAAAACAGAAGAGGTTTGCTATGGGGATTTGCTGCTGCTCCAGACAGTTCCTGACATGGACAGAGGCGTCAGTAGAGAGCACTGTGGTCAGACTGGAAAGAACTACACAACTTCCTCTGGAGCATACAGCAGCTGATAAGTACTGGAAGGATTAAGATTTTAAAATAGAAGTAATTTACAAATCTGGTTAACTTTCTTGCACCAGTTGATAAAAAATAAAAATAAAATAATATTTTTTTTAACCGTAGTACCCCTTTAAAGGAATTTAATTGAAAAGCCTTGTTTTCCTTTATTTTTACACATTTCTGAGTTGATTAGTGACTTAACGGGGTTATCCAGGAAAAAACTTTTTTATATGTATATCAACTGGTTCCAGAAAGTTAGCAGATTTGTAAATTACTTCTATTAAAAAATCTTAATCCTTTCAGTACTTATGAGCTGCTGAAGTTGAGTTGTTTTTTTCTGTCTAGGTGCTCTCTGATGACACGTGTCTCGGGAGCTGTCCAGAGTAGAAACAAATTCCCATAGGAACTGCACAGAGAAGAATAGGTTTGCTATGGGAATTTGCTTCTACTTTGGACAGCTCCCGAGACACGTGTCATCAAAGAGCACTTAGACAGAAAAGAACAACTCAACTTCAGCAGCTGATAATTATTGGAAGGATTATGATTTTTTAATAAAAGTAATTTACAAATATGTTTAACTTTCTGGAGCCAGTTGATCCACCGGAGTACCCCTTTAACCTTGTATTCTGCTCTATCTTTAGAGGAGTACTCCGCCCCTATACATCTTATCCCCTATCCAAGGATAGGGGATAAGATGTTAGATCGCCGCGGTCCCGCTGCTTGGGACCCCGGGGATCGCTGCTGCAGCACCCCGCTATCATTACTGCGCAGAGCGAGATCGCTCTGCACGTAATGACGCGCAATACAGGGGCCAGAGCATCGTTACGTCATGGCTCCGCCCCTCGTGACATCACGGCCCTCCCCCGTCAATACAAGTCTATGGGAAGGGGGCGTGGTGGTCGTCACGGCTTCTGCCATAGACTTGCATTAAGAAGACGGGCCGGGATGTCATGAGGGGCGGAGCCATGATGTCACGCTGCTCCGGCCCCTGTATCGCCCGTCATTACGCACAGAGCGAACTCGCTCTATGCAGTAATGATGGCGGGTGCTGCAGCGGGGATCCCGGGGGTCCCCAGCAGCGGGACTGCGGCGATCTAACATCTTATCCCCTATCCTTTTGATAGGGGATAAGATGCCAGGGGCGGAGTACCCCTTTAATTGTATTTGACTATAGCGTTGTTTCCCAACCAGGGTGCCTCCAGCTGTTGAAAATCTACAACTCCCAGCATGCCCGGACAGCCAAGCTGGGAGTTGTAGTTTTGCAACAGCTGGAGGCATCCTGGTTGGGAAACACTGGGCTATAGATACATTTGATCTAGAGTTGGGGAAATCAGGAAATATTTTAACATAATGTAATATTTGTATCTAGTTACAATGATGATCATTTACTTTCCCTGATTTATCTTGCACTGAGTTATTCATGTCTTATGCTCCGGAGCTGCACTCACAATTCTGCTGTCGGATATATCTCATTGCGGCTCATTTCGGACGGATACAGAATATATACAGTAATATTATAATATATAGGCTCCCCGTGTATTTCAAGGATAAACTAACTGAGCGACGCGGCAATTATGTATCAGGTGCAATTACTTTTTACCTATCCGAAATTGAATAACAACCATTTTACAATGGGAATTTTAGGACATTTTATGAATTTTACGAGACAATTCCACTCTTGGGTTATTTTGAATATTTCAGGACGACCATAAAACGTATATTCCTCAGTGTTATGACCTCTTCTATTTACAGCGTTTTTTTGCTGCTTCTTTCATTTTTATGCTCTATTGTGTGTGAGGCGCCTATAGAGCGCACATTATAATTTTATATTCCGGATATTATCTGTCATCATATTTGTAACGTATCCCAAGGTCATTAATATTCTGTTTGTAACCGTAAATTTTTTAATTGAATTGCGTGACAAACCGAACCCATCGGACATTATGGCGGCCGTTAAATATATATTTTACAGCATTATGACGGGCGATAAAGTAGCCAGAAATCAGCAGAATTATCGCTATTTATTAGGCAATTAGAATTATTGCATAACAATGAGAATTGAGGGCGTCGGAAAATGTGCAGCGAGCGTGGAGACAGAAATCAAGTTTAATTAGCAATGGCGGCACTTTAGGATACACGGAGACAGGCGTTACATGTGACAATCCCGTATTTATCATTGCGTTCCAAATTAGACCATTTGGGAATCGGATACAAGTATATTACCAGGTTACAAGGTATTTATGTTCATTTATTGCATTTTTTTTAAATAAAATGTTATATGTTCACTAGAAAATTAACACACTTTGCATAAATCAGCAGCACAGATAAATATACAAAACATAATATACAAGGCTCCCCTCCCCCTCCTTAGCAAATCCCCCACTAGGCAAAAATTTATCAAATTTGTATGAAAACTGTTCATCTCACAGAGGGATCGGTTTACAACTGCCAATAGAAATCTATGGAGAGGTGGAAGAGAAGGTGTTAGCTACTGAAAAAGAGACACAAAAAAAAAAAATGATTAAAGCTCAAGTAAGTGTTATATCTCATGCTAATGATGGGATTACAGCTGATACTGCTTCAAAAGCTATTAGTGATGAGCGGCAGGGGCAATATTAAAATTTGCGATATTTTGAGAATATATGGATGAATATTCGTCCTATGTTTGCAAAATTCGCATATTTGCTATGTTCGTTCCTGTTTTTTTCCATGCGAACATTTTTCATGAAATTCGCATAGCGCGCATGCGCGATTATATCTTTCACCTAAAAGAAGGGAGGGATCAGTGTCCTCTGAAAGAGCCGATATTCGCGAATATTTGCATATTCACATATAGGAAATATTGGTGGCTCCACGCCGACTCACACAGTAAATAATGTTGGAGCCTTCTTTGGACCACAAGCTGGAAGCGGAAAGGGATGGTCACTTTTTTTTTCACAGTACACATCATTGTTGTGATGCGTGCTGTGAAGAAAAAAAAACGAATATTCGTCATTGCAAGTATATATCACTATATTCTAAATATTCGCAAAACCGTAAAGTGCTGAGAAGCTATTGAAAGCTTTGCTAATTGCTGTATCTGTAATGTAATTGTACTGCTCATTGCAGCTCTATACTGTTCACCATGCTGCTGCTGCTGCTCTATACTGTTCTCCATGCTGCTGCTGCTCTTTACTGTTCTCCATGCTGCTGCTGCTCTTTACTGTTCTCCATGCTGCTGCTGCTCTATACTGTTCTCCATGCTGCTGCTGCTCTATACTGTTCTCCATGCTGCTGCTGCTCTATACTGTTCTCCATGCTGCTGCTGCTGCTCTATACTGTTCTCCATGCTGCTGCTGCTCTATACTGTTCTCCATGCTGCTGCTGCTCTTTACTGTTCTCCATGCTGCTGCTGCTCTATACTGTTCTCCATGCTGCTGCTGCTCTATACTGTTCTCCATGCTGCTGCTGCTCTATACTGTTCTCCATGCTGCTGCTGCTCTATACTGTTCACCATGCTGCTGCTGCTGCTCTATACTGTTCTCCATGCTGCTGCTGCTCTATACTGTTCTCCATGCTGCTGCTGCTCTATACTGTTCTCCATGCTGCTGCTGCTGCTGCTCTATACTGTTCTCCATGCTGCTGCTGCTCTATACTGTTCTCCATGCTGCTGCTGCTCTATACTGTTCTCCATGCTGCTGCTGCTGCTCTATACTGTTCCCCATGCTGCTGCTGCTCTATATTGTTCTTCATGCTGCTGCTTCTGCTCTATACTGTTCTCCATGCTGCTGCTGCTGCTGCTCTATACTGTTCTCCATGCTTCTGCTGCTGCTCTATACTGTTCTCCATGCTGCTGCTGCTGCTTCTGAGGGTGCACTATAGAGATGTCTACATCTGTGTAGTGGTGGTGCCGTGTTTCTGCTATTCCTAGTGAAATGAATAGAAATTTCCCTTTACGTACATTTTAAGTATGAGTAAGTATTGTAAATGTCTTTTGCATTTATAGCAGAAAATCTTCTTCTCCTGCAGTCAGTCATAGATGAGTCAGAGTTTTGTGC